>NC_071263.1:26721970-26739470 GCF_023375685.1 Ictalurus furcatus
GAGAGAGAGAAAGAGAGAGAGAAAAAAAGAAGAGAGAGAACGAGAGAGAGAAAAAAAGAGAGAAAGAAAGAGAGAAAGAATGAGAGAGAGAGAGAGAGGAAAAAAGAGAAAGAAAGAGAGAAAGGGAGGAGTCAAATAAAAAGGAAGACAGAAAAAGAGAGAAAGTGAGAGATAGAGACAAAACGTAAAAAAATGAATAAATAAAAAACAAGGACAGTTGGATGGGGGGAATGTAAGGTCAAAATGGAAAAGAAAACATAACAAATGACGAGAGAAGACAAAGAAAAATAGAAGAAAGGGAATACAAAAAAAGAAGAAATAAAAGAGTAGAGAATAGAGAGAAAAAGAGAGAAAAAGAAAAAAAAAAAGGAAAAGTAGAACACAACAAGCAAATAAAGTAAGGGAAAAAAGGAGAGAAGGAAATGAAAGATAGAAAACAGTAAAGAGAAAAGAGAAGAGCAATGAGGGAAGAAAAGGAACAACATTCTGTCTGTTTACAGGAAGAGCTTTTGAGATGCATCACATTTTTCCCCTCCGTCTCTTCACGAAAATATTTTATAAACCCATAATGATGTGGTAAAAAACAACAAAACCGAACAGACCACAACATCTAATAACGAGGATCATGTGACTGTTATTGGACGTCAGTGTCATTATTCATTCACGGGTTTTTAGATCCAGTAAACTACACGCGCACAATAACATGAAGATCCGTTATACAGTGCTATTAAAAGGTCATATTCCGCCATCACGTAAACGTATTAAGCACACTCGTATTACGGACAGAAGATGATCAAATCACAGTCTCACCTAATAAAAAGTTTACGGTGATCCAAGCAGAGACCCCTGTATGGAAAAAAACAAACAAACAAACAAAAACAACAACACGTAAGCATGCTTGTATCTCTGTACAGACTGAACGTGGAACTCGTACAACACTGTTACACTGCAATAATCTGATCATCTCTGTACAGCACGACTCGAACCGTGGTCCAGCTGCGACATGAACGACGGTGTTACATCAACGCGCTCATTCGCGCCAATGCGTTATTGTTTCTATAGTAACCGCTCAAAACACAGGGACTTGTACAGGAAACACTCCACATAATCTACCACTCAGAAACGTATTTGAAATTCTTTCTTTATTTTTTTATTTATTTTTAAATGTGTTGTTTAACAAATTAAAGCATAATTGTTGATGTGGTGAAATTTTTTTTTGTTGTTATATTATTTTATGCAATATTTACATATTAAGCTTTATGTAATATTTCATGAAGGCATGTTGAGGGATCGTGCTTTATGACAGTCTCAGTGTTTGTAAACTTTCCCAACACAGGAGAGGCAGGACAGAGGAGGTTATGATTTCAGGATTCTCTGTGAAATGACAAGATGCTTTTTTTTTTCAGAGAGACAGAGAGAGAGAGAGAGAGAGAGAGAGAGAGAGAGAGAGCAAGATACAGAGAGAGAGAGAGAGAGAGAGAGAGAGAGCGCGAGCAAGATACCGAGAGAGAGAGAGAGAGAGAGAGAGAGAGAGAGAGAGAGAGAGAGAGAGAGAGAGACAGAGAGCGAGCAAGATACAGAGAGAGAGAGAGAGCAAGATACAGAGAGAGAGAGAGAGAGAGAGAGAGCAAGATACAGAGAGAGAGAGAGAGAGAGAGAGAGAGAGAGAGAGCGAGCGAGCAAGATACAGAGAGAGAGAGAGAGAGCAAGATAACGAGAGAGAGAGAGACAGAGAGAGAGAGAGCACACAAGATACAGAGAGAGAGAGAGAGAGAGAGAGAGAGCGAGCAAGATACCGAGAGAGAGAGAGCGAGCGAGAGAGAGAGAGAGAGAGAGAGAGAGAGAGAGAGCACAAGAGAGAGAGAGACACAGAGAGAGACACAGAGAGAGACACAGAGAGAGACACAGAGAGAGACACAGAGAGAGACACAGAGAGAGACACAGAGAGAGAGAGTGAGCACAAGAGACAGAGACAGAGACAGAGAGAGAGAGAGAGAGAGAGAGACAGGCAGGCAGAAAGAGACCGAGAGAGACAGCAAGATACACAGAGACAGACAAAGAGAAAGAGAGAGACAGCAAGATACACACAGACACATGTACAGAGAGAGAGCGAGGGAAAGAAAGAGAGAGAGAGAGAGACACAGAGAGCGAACACGAGAGACAGAAACAGACAAAGAGAAAGAGAGAAAAGAAAATAGAGCTGAAGGAACGACGCTGCTTTAACGTGAGTGATAATTAGAACTAACTCGTCACGTGTACATTCCAAAACATCCGATCTTAACTATAAACCGGTAAAACGTACGACGTATTGGCGTTTATCATGTGAACATCAACTGAATAATACATTTGTGCAGGTCAGTAAAGCGTTCAACACAACTCACCTCGCACATTCACAATATCACGTCTGTTCTCTTCTAGCTCCTACCTTTAAAGAAAATGTCATTTGATGCTTAGTGAATTAATGGAAGATAATCTGTTTGTGCAGATTAAGTGAGGACATTATCCTCTGCACTCGTTACTGCTCAGAGGAACTACTTTAGAGGATTGGATTAAAGCCTCATATATGCATTAGACGCCGCTGGATACGTTATACAACAAAATTTCAATCTGCAACTCCTTCTTTAACGTCGGGCAGCGAAATGCGATGGAGTGACGTGACAATGGTGCGAGGGCTCATAGCGCCGACGTCGCACGACGGTGCGAGGGCTCATAGCGAGACGTCGCGCGACGGTGCGAGGGCTCATAGCGAGACGTCGCGCGACGGTGCGAGGGCTCATAGCGAGACGTCGCGCGACGGTGCGAGGGTTCACAGCGCCGACGTCGCGTGACGGTTCACAGCGATTTCATGAGTTTCTCACAACAACTATAAACTTCATGTATGTCAAAATAGCACACTATACGATGTATAAAGTGTGGTTTCCGTCGTCATGCTGTTGTGAACAATATACCGGAACCTTCGTCTCTGACTGGAGGATACGAGATGAGACAGATATACACACCTTCATCAGTACCGTCCATGATCGCCACGCTGTTAGGCCTATGAGGGAACGAAGACGCCTCGAACACCTCCTTCGCCTAGGATAAAGACAGACAGAGGGCTAAATCACGAGACGTTTAACAAGAAGAAGAAGAACCACCAAATAAACCACCTTCAGCAAACTTAACTCAGTTGACCGTCTCCTATATGAATACAACAGGATTAATTAGACAGATGTTTCAGATCCGTTCTACTTGATGTCTTTTTCACATTTTGGAATGTTACTGGGAGTCACATTCATTTCACACCGCATTTAAACGAATCGGTGCTATTCGAGTCACCATCCTGGCACGCTGCACTGAACTAGTGTAGTTCGGCTAAACGAACTAGCGCCCTGTCTCGAATCGCATACTCGTGTACTATTCTAGGATATTCGAGAGTACTAATACTAACCGCTTTTAATATTACACTTAGTGTTAGAATTGTAAAAACCTCTCGTGTCGCCTTCACACCTAAAGAAAGGACTATTTCGAGTTTTCAGTTTGAGATGCAGACCATGACGACCATCATGACGACAGCAGAACGTCTTCAGAGAGAGAGAGAGAGAGAGAGAGAGAGAGAGAGAGAGAGAGAGAGAGAGAGGCTGAGCTCATCAGGGCGTTTACCGTCACTGGGTATAAAACAGCGTAACAATTTAGAGTTCGATTCGGAAACCTGCCGGACAGGAACGTCTGGGCTCTGATGCGCCGTGTAGCGTTTATCGCGTTTAAATCTTCCAGAGGTGCATAAAGTATGCAGGTGAGGGTGTGAATAATATAATAACGCCGCTCTCGTTACTGCTTTTCGTTCGACTAGACTGGTAAGTCAATGCAAGGAATTTAATTTTAGTTTTCAGTCGCTTGCGTTGACGTACGTGTGTTACTAGCATAAAAAAATTTTTAAAAATCTTACAGTAGTCCTAAATTACACATCTATTATTTATTTATTTATTTTAAATGTACGGTGGTCAAGGCTTGGGGTCAAAGAAAATCCATAATGTGATCTGAGGGAATGTTCGCTCATGATGTTGAAATACTCTCGCCCTGTCATCCGAATGATTTTTAAGCATTGCGCTGCGTTTACACGTTTGTTTAGTAAATAAACAGGTGTTCCTAATAATGTGGCGGTCGTTCTCTGACCTTGTCGAGGAGTTGTGTCGCTTTCTCCCCCGGCAGCAGCCTGAGTCCCGCTGTGGCTCGCAGGGCCAGAGGGGTGGAGGACCACTGAGCAGGAGGTATGGTCTGCTCCGCCACCTTCAACAGCTCCAACAGTCCGGCTTTACACTGCAACACAACGGAGTCACGACGGTGCGCGTTCAACACGTCTTATCCCGCTCGGTTGGAATGAAAACCCGCACCCACACCGACCCTTTCCGGATAAGATCGCACACCCCCGCTATGAACTGATAAATCTATAAGTTGGAGTATAGTTTGCGAGTATAAACACGACGAGGCCGCGATAAAGGAGTTCTCCCTCTTCGCCGCGATGACGTTTCATTTCCCCCGACAGCCTCTGTAGTCCCGTTCAGCCACTTGTTAGGAACCGTCTTTCTCCAGACACATCTTTAAAGGCTTATCCTAAAAACACACATGATCAGTTTCCTTTAACTGTGATCGACAGGTTTAGGGGTGGTGACGGTTCAATTCTGAGCAAGATACACGATACAGCCAAAAGTATGTGGACACCTGACCATCACAGCGATATGGGGTTCTTCCCCAAACTGTTCCTACAAACTTAGAAGTACACAATCGTATAGAAGGACGTTACAATTTCCCTTCACTGGAACCAAGAGGCGCAAATCTGTTCCAGCATGACGACGCCCATGTGTACAAATCCAGCTTCTGCCAACATTTACGGAAAGCATTCTCCGGCGTCAGCGCGTTTTATATGCAATATATACAGACAATATCAGCGAGAAGTGAACTAACTTGTTTGGCATTTAATTTACCCAGGTAAGCTCAAAAGACTAAGGTGTGTGTGTGTGTGGTAAATTTTTAACCAGTGCCATGCCACACTCTGAAGAACCTTGTATGCGGTTAACGCCACGGGCTTTCACCATTTCAGCTTTCAACCTGGCCCGAGTGTGCTTGTGTGCGTTTGTGCCTACCTTTTCCGGATCGTCGGCGTACGCAGACAGTCCTGGTTTTATTGCTTTAAAAGTCTCGGAGCCCAATTTAGGAGCCGCTGCAACGACACAAAAATTCCAACGTCAGGATTTTCAACTAAATTGAAAGCTTCCCGATGTGTAATTAAAAAGGGTGTAACTCTCGATTTAAATTTATCCCGCTCAATAGCTCGTTAAACCATCTTCTTACGCTACGTAGATAGTAACGGAGTGAAAAAAAAAGAAAAATGCATTTACCATGCGGTTTTAAATATTCAGATATTTAGAGAACACCCTGTGTGTGAAATACGGGCGTTTACGACTTCACTGTCTACAGTGACATCATCGTAACCGTATAATAGCACGTTTAAACAAATACTTTGGCATGAGATCAATAAAAGAACGCTCTTCAGTGCTGTCTGTCTCAACAGGCTCAACAGGTGTGTATTTAAATAAGAGAATTAGAAAAACCATGTAAAAGGTTAACCACACTGTACCAGTCATGGTGCTAGGAATAACAAGACCTTTTTAAAAACCTGCAAGGAATTTGATTCATCAGTGACACAGAAGTAGATAGTCGTACCGCTGGATTCCAGATGAAACTGGAAGACGTGTATCCGTGTCCCGGTGCTTCCAGCGTCAAACATAATGCCGTACTGGAACGTTTCGCTGACCACCTGCGCTGTTCTGGAAAGCTGCTCCAGTAACGGCTTGGACAATTTCCTGGTCTCGAAGCGGCGTTTCACGTACGTGAGGTAGACCACAAGGCAGACCAGCAGGAGGAAGATGAAGGCCAGCTTTGGGATCTTCATTGTAATGGAGCTATACTGTGATGGCAGACAGTACGGTGTGTTTGGGGAATTTCTCGTCTTCAGGGCTGTCTACTACCTACAGAAAGAGAGATATATTTGCATTATAGATATAATATTAGTCACATCATGAGAATCAGGCGTTTATGGTATAATTTGGCATCATTTGACATTTTTAAAAACGCAAAAATGAGGACACGTGAAACTATTTTAAAACAGAAAGCTATTGATAATGTCTATGAATAGTAAATAAAATATTTTTAAAAAACAGCTATATTTTATATATACATATACATACAAACATACTGACCCGCTTGACATTTAAACAGCTCTATATAACTACATAATAAAACAATTTATATTCACAAACCCGTGTATATTATCTACAAAGAGGAGAAATAGTACATAGTAGTAGTAAAAATAATAACAATAATAATAATAATAATAGGCCGTATCCAAAACAGCTCCGTATTTCACTAGTATTGTGCACTAGGTAGGGTGCGCTAGACGGTATTTCACACCCTAAACAGTGCGCCTACGGAGCACGTAGAGAGCGATACAGGACATGCCCGTTAGCAAACGCCCTAGCTAACAGCTGTCGGTGTTTATTAAAATAAAATCTATATATAATCATGACATTACGTGAATTACCTCGTTTTCACTCGGTAGGTCGTGTGTATTCTTCCTCCTGAAGACTTGTCCAGTTTGTTCTCCATTCGTTCGAGAGCTAATAACGCCAGCTAATAAAGTGACAGCCTGTCCGTGTCGCGCGTTGATTACGTAGTAGTTGGGCGGGATGATGACGTGGATTTGGACACGGGCATAGTGTTTGATGGGACACACCTGCATGCTCACAGTCGGAGCTTTGATAGCCAAACCTTAGACAGTTGCACGCTAGAATATTATTGTTATGTCAGGCAGGTCTCTAATTAACTCCAATTATATGTTATAAAATAATTATAATAATTAGATAATTAGATATAATTTTATATGTATAATTGTGACTCTGGGCATAAGACGGTGGACACCCTGGATAGGGTGTCAACCCATAGCAGAGTACAAACACACACACACACACACACACACACACACACACACACACACACACACTGCGGACAATTTTAGAGATGCCGGTTAACCTACAGCACATGTTTTTGGACTGGGGGAGGAAACTGGAGTACCTGGAGGAAACCCCCGAAGCACATGCAGTATAAATATACAAATATGCAAAACAGGTGTTGTCTCAATCACACCTGATACAATTAATCAAGAGCTTCATTAGTTGCACCAGGTGTGCTTGAGCTGGAACGTGAAATACCTGAACTGGCTAGGGGCGGAAAATATATGAAATACCTGTACGGGGCAAAGAAAGGAAGCTATCAACGGCTGCAACCAGATTTCTGGGAAGGCGGGTTGTGAAAAACCCTCGAGTGACTACAAAAGACCAGCAACAAGACTTGGTAGCAACAGGCACTGAGGTTTCAGTGAGCACAGTAAGGTGCGTACTAAATGCAGAAGGTTTCCATGACGTTCACCACTACTGACCCCAAAAGCACAAGAAAAGTCGGCTCAGAATCATATAAATAAGCCACAGAATTTGGGGATTCTGTTCTGTGGAGCGATGAAATAAAACTGGATCTTTTCGGCACGATGGATCGGCGGTATATCTGGAGGAAGAAGAATGAAGAAAGAACACTCTGTCCACAGTCGAGCATGGTGGAGGCTCGGTGATGCTCTGGGGCTGCTTTGCATCCTCTGGCACTGGAAACCTGCAGCGTGTGGAAGGCGAGATGGATTCATTGAAGTATCAGGAAATCCTAGGAGAAAATGTCATGCCGTCTGTGAGGAAGCTGAAGCTTGGGCGTCATTGGACCTTCCAACAGGACAGTGATCCCAAGCATACCTCAAATTCCGCCAAGGCTTGGTTGCAGAAGAAGTCCTGGAAGGCCTGGAAGATTCAGGGCCATCACAGTCACCTGACTTGAACCCCATAGAAAATCTCTGGTCCAAAAAAAACTCTGGAAAAAAAAATGAAAAAGGGAACACCACGCTACATAACTGTTGACTACTGTACATTTGGTGTAAGACGGAACATCATGTAAATTATATTTTTACCCTATCACTTTAACACGTTATGAAAAATGTTACATCAGGTTGCCTTGTCTGTTTTTTCTGCATAACTTGTTCCCTCTTTTTTTTCACCTTTCCCTCTCTTCTGAGACACAACAGAGCCAATTACTGCCCCATTTGTGTCGTTGACAATATGGCACCAGCTGGTCTCATATATATGGTGAGTTTTGTTAAAGTTGCCCCGGCTTGAGGCGGCACGCTTGACCCTTGGCAGTTTGCTTATTCATTGTCTTAATTAACCACCATGAGTCATGATAAATGGGCCAATCTGCATTCAATAGCAGCACTGTCTCACGCAACGCTCCGTGTGTGTGTGTGTGTGTGTGTGTGTGTGTGAGTGTGTATGAAGCCACCACCCTCTTCTCTTTCCATCCCATCAAATACATGAATATATATGACCCATATTGAGAGGCCGGATTGTGCGGCACAGCAGCAGGAGGAGGAGTGATGAGATCAAGAATACTGATTTTCAATTGAACGCACAGAGCGATACCTCCAAAGGCCATATGGTCACATTTGGGGGGGGGGGGGTGTAAAGGTCCCTATCTAGGGCACATGGCCCAAAGGGAGATACATGCCTTGTGCAAAACCTTTCTGTCTAATCAAAGATCAATGTAGGAGGGCCAAAGGGAGGGCTGAAGCCGCGTGTCCCTCACAAACTGTTGCTCCTTTGCTCTCGTCGCAAACACGCAGATGCATAAACACCCACGAGCTACTCGTTGCATATGTGACAGTCATTAGCTGAGTTGATTGAGCAGATGAGCGGAAAGAGACAGAGAGAGAGAGACAGAGAGAGAGAGAGAGAGAGAAAGCCCCCATCTCCACCACCACCTCCCTGTTCTTCCTCAAAATAAATACCAGTCAGCCATTGCATTGTTTTGCGCTATTCATTGTCTGCTGGTGCTTTCCGGGACAGAGAAACAAATAAAAGATGAGCAATGAGCACGAGGAGCAAAAAGCAATGAGTAGAAATACTTCGGAACTCTTTACAGTAAAAAAAAAAAACTAACTAACTAATTTACAATACAAAATATACTTTTTATTGCATTAACATGTCTGTGTACAAACCTTTCAATACTGCGTTGGTCGCTCCACAGTGATCTACACACAAAGATAAACACATTTATTTTTAAAAAATGTATTGCTGTTTAATAAAGAAAAATAATTTGAAGTTTTCTGTAAGGGGATGCTTTATTTAATATTTATGGAAGGAGTCTCCAGTGTGCAGTGCTTTGTAACTGTCAGTAAGTCTTCCATACAGGATAAGTAATAACCCTATTGGAAATATATTTACTGAAAAAAATGTTGACGCGTTCATTCCTTATTTCCCCCACTGTATATTTGTTAGTGCTTTTGTTTATGCATTGTGCCTTGATAATTCAGTACTTTTTACTCGCCGCAGTGTTTTGACACGTAACATTACAACAAATTCCTTTAAAATCCTATTGAACACCCATTTTAATTCCTCTGCTGGAGATTTAATCATGTAGCAGGCAAGGTAAACAATCCAAAGTGATTAGATCTTTTTTTTCTTTCTCTTTTTTTTTTTTTTTAAATCTGTCATTTCCCCTACTTTCCCTCGTTCTAGCAGTAAGAGCCTGCTCCAATCGCCCATCGTTTATGGCATTAGCCTGGCCCAATCCAATTTCCTTCACTAGCTTGCTACCTTTTATAGATGGATAATAACGGGATAAAACCTAATGCCCTGAGTTAGATTTGTTATATAATTATATATAAAGGTCACATCATGGGAAAGATAATAATAATATAGTACAATTTACTTAATGTGCGCTGCCTAAGGGAGGCTAATCTGAAAGAAATGTCTGCTAAATCTACACGATTGAAGTTTGGTAAATGGTAGACACTTTTAGAGACACGGGGAGAGGGAAGGGAAGACTTTATATCCGAGTTACTGTGATTGTGGTTGGAGATAGCATCTGGATTCATTTTAGTGCTGTACAAGTGACCTGGAACCTTCTTATATTCCGATACAGTCCCCTGAGATCAAAAGACGGATATGAGACGAGAGTTTAGGATTTCAGCCTTTATTTCCTGGTATTTGCATCTAGATGTGTTAAACAACATAAAACCTTTTGAATCACACCACCCAATTTTTATGTGAGCAAAAGTATGGGAACAGATAAGTCTTGACGTAAATTAACGTAAATAATACTTAATGTTTGGTCGCATATCCCTTACTTGTAATAACTGCATCAAGGTTGCGACTCGCTGACATCACCAAATTGTTGGTTTCGTCTTTTGTGACGCTTTTCCAGGCTTTTACAGCAGCCTCGTACAGTTGTTGGTTGTTTTGGGGGGGGGGGGGTTTCTCGCTTCAGTCTTCTTTTCAGGAGGTGAAATCCTGCTCAGTTGGGTTAAGGTCTGGTGATCGACTTGGTCAGTCTAAAACCTTCCACTTTCCCCCCCTGATGAAGTCCTTTGTTGAGTCGGCAGTGTGTATTGGATCGTTGTCTTGCTGCATGATGAAGTTCCTCCTTATTAATTTGGATGCATTTCTCTCTAAATTGGCAGACATGTTCCTGTAAACTTCTGAATTCGTTCTGCAGCTACCATCATGAATTCCATCATCAATAAAGATTAGTGAGAACGCTCCAGAAGCAGCCATGCAACCCCAAGCCATGACGCTACCTCCACCATGTTTCACAGATGAGCTTGTATGTATTCGTTCATGAGCAGATCCTGTCTTTCTTTCTCCACACTTTGGTCTTTCCATCACTGTGGTAGAGGTTAATCTTGGTTCCAGAACTTGTGTGGCTCATCCCTGTATTTCTTTGCGAAATCCAATCTGGCCTTCTGATTCGTCCTGATGATGAATACTTTGCATCTTTGTAGTATGGCCTCTACAGTACATTTCTGCTCTCAAAGTCTTCTTCGAATGGTGGATTGTGAAACCTTCACCCCTGCCCTGTGGAGCTTGTTGGTGATTCACTGACTGTTGTTTATGGGTTTTTCTTCACAGCTCTCACAATGTTTATGTCATCAACTGCTGTTGTTTTCCTTGGCCGACCCATTCGGTATCTGTTCCTCAGTACACCAGTGGTTTCTTTCTAATTCAGCACATTCCAAATTGTTGTATCAGCTATGTTTGTGCGATGCCTGTGATTGACTTTCCCACTTTTCTCAGCTTCCATATGGCTTGCTTTTCTCCCACACACAGCTCTCTGATCTTCACGTTGGCTTATCCTTTTTAACAACAAATTTTAACAACAGATTTCACAGGTGAAACTAAAGGCTAAAACCAAGAGTAAACGTTCAGAGCTATTTATTGTTTTAACAATCAATCTAACAGGACACACCTGGGTAACAAGAAACACCTGTCAGTCACATGTTCCAGTATTTTGCTCGGCAAAGTATTTTCCTGCTATGTTCTATGTTCATTTAACACTTCTAGAGCACATATAAATTCCTGGAAATAAGAGCTGACATTTTTAAAGGCTCTTCTCATGTTCATCTTTGGATCTCAAGCCCAAATCTCTTCAGTCTACAGCAAAGACAAAAAAATGAATTGGCCTTGCCGTTCCAATAGTTTCGGAAAGGACTGTAACACTGACATCTTTATTTTCCCCCCAATGTATTATTTCTTTCTGTTCCATTTTCTTTCATCACCCTGTGCTCATTGCCCCTGATTGGTCTTTAAACATTTAATATCCGGATGTAACCTGTCTGCTTTCATGTCTTTTCCTCACTAACGCTCCGACGATTACATTAACGATTAAGGAAATCAAATCACTTAATGCATTAGCGAATGAGGCCGCTCAATCTCCCTCGCACTCAAATGACTCTTGCTGTTTGCTTTTAATTTAAGCAATCCAGTAGAAGACTCATTACAGCGGCGAGTAGATTAACCCGTGGAGATGACTTAACTTAATCCGGGTTATCTTGGTTTTGAGGCCTTTTGAGAGATAAGCAGTAAAATGAAGTCATGCTTTCATCAGAAAGGCACCTCTACATCATCGTAAGCAGCATTAGAATCATTATAATCAGAGCCATCATTATTTTATATCGGTAGGTTTCTCATTTTTGTTGTTGTTTTGTGATCTATACCATATAACCTGACCTGATTTCATTTCTGGCAGACTTGACTGTAATGGTCACATGACCAAACAGTGGGAATGTGTCGTTCCTGACTGACTACACAAAATAATAGCAAGTGAATCATGTTTGAGGAGAAATATCTGTTTGTTCCAGGAAATTGATATCGATGTTTAAAGATTATTCAGTGTCTGTTGGTGAATCTATACACCGTTAAGGGAAACTTGAAAGGGTGCACAGTGGATTAGCGGTTAGCGCGTTTGCCTCACACCTCCAGGGTTGAGGGTTCGATTCCCGACCTGTCTGGGGTTTCCTCTGGGTACTCCGGTTTCCTCCTCCAGTCCAAAGACATGCGTTGTAGGCTGATCCAATTGTGTAGGCTGATCCGATTGTGCCGTGCGATGTATTGGCACAACAGTGGCTCCAGGGTGTCCCCCACCTTGTGCCCCATGCCCCCTGGGCTAGGCTCCAGGTTCCCCGCGACCCAGCAAGTATAAGCGGTGCAGAAAATGTATGGAGACACACCAAATTACACACACGAGACCTCACTGAAATGAGCAATCAAATGATATTTTCTTAAAACTGAAAATAAACATCGACTGAATCAGTGTATCACAGTTATATATAATATCATATACATAGTACTAAAAATGGGAAAATAAATGCCTAATTTATTTTATACTTGTTGCACTTACACTGGTTCAGTAAAATAATTGAGACTATGCTTTGAGAGCTAAACTTGGGGACAAGTAAATAATAGAAGAAATGAAAAACTGAAGAGATGCATGTAAATCCCTTTGCTGCCAAGTTTTACAGGAAACTTCATGAGGCTGTGTGTTACACTGTTATTCCTACAGAATATACACTAAAGTCTTATGATAGTGTAGAATCCGCCAGTACTGTGAATATTTTCCCTGGTGGTAAAAGGTGAGCGCTAAAACTAATAAAAGGCTGTAAAAGCACACAGAGACAGTGAATACGTCCTGGGTCACATCCCACGAAGCACACAGAACACCAGGCACAACGTCATGTGTTGCTAATTGTTTTGCTGGTCTATTGTTTACTTAGAAAACAACAGTCTGACCAAGCATCCTCCTCCACCCTACACACACGCCCACCCACACACACACATTTATCAATCAGTCCCAGACCCCGCCTCTGCTCCACTAATTATGCAAAAAGAGGCTCCTCGTAGATTAACCTAATTCAGAGCAGTAAACAACTCTTAGGCCTGGGATTAAAGTTTTAGATTTTTGCAAATTAGACGAGGCATATTAATGATCTACAAGTCTCCGTAATCTCACTTCCCATCTCGCGTCAAGACACACTTCAAATCTGTCACTCATACGAACAATGTAACGGCACACGCTCATGCCGCCGGGTCGCCTTAGGCCTTAAAGATTATGATTCAATATGCAAAGCTGTTCCTTAGACACTGTGATTAGACATGCGCTTATATTTATGTTTATTCGTTTGGAAGATGCCGCGGGTGTGGCTGGGTCCGACAGTGGCTCTGTGAGATTTGAACTCGCAACCTTTTGCTAAAACTCAGGCCACTAACCATCCATCCATCCATCTTCTAGACCGGTTATCTTTCCTTCAGGCTCACGGGGAAACCTGGAGCCTATCCCAGGGAGCATCGGGCACAAGGTGGGGTACACCCTGGTGCCAATCCATCGCAGGGAACAATCACATCCACACTCACACACCCATTCATACACTACGGACACTTTGGACACGCCAATCAGCCTACCATGCATGTCTTTGGACTGGGGGAGGAAACCGGAGTAAAAAAATATTTTTTACTCCGGGGCAGCAAGGGGAGAACATGCAAACTCCACACACATACACAGGGCCATGGTGGGAATCGAACCCCTGACCCTGGAGGTGTGAGGCGAACGTGCTAAGCACTAAGCCACCATGCGCCCCTCAGGCCACTAATCTAATCTAATCTAACCACCGTCTAATGCATCTCTACAGGAATGTCTGGTTTAATTCTGGCGAGTGTGGGGGTCCAAGCATTTTGGGTATATTTTTAAACACCATTCAAAAGGGACTACTCTGTAATCGTGTTTACCTAAAAATAACATGATATGGTAGACACCAGATGTCTTCAGTCTTATCCAGGACGGGCCATTGTGGAGGAGGCGGAGCCACACCTGATTTCACTTGTTTAATCAGTTTATTTGTCTCTAATAAGTGTGACTAATACGGTGGGGGAAATAAGTATTGAACGCGTCAACATTTCTTTCAGTAAATATATTTCCAATGAGACTATTCACATGAAATTTGGTATTAGCTCAAGAAATCCGGAAATATAAAGAATTCACAACGTTAACGTCTATCAATAAAGTTATGTGTAATAGAGAGGAATGACACGGGGAAAAAAGTATTAAACACGCTGACTGAAAAGTATTTAATACTTAGTGGAGAAGCCTTTGTTTTGTAATGACGGCTTCAAGACGCTTCCCGTATGAAGAAATTAACGGGCCGCAGTATTCAGGTGTGATTTTAGCCTCATTGGAAATATATTTACTGAAAAAAAAATGTTGACGCGTCCGATTCTTATTTCCCCCGCTCACTATGAGGGCCTCCACTTTGGTTGTAATCAAACCCTGCATCCGCACCGGCCCTTTCTGGATAAGACCGAATACCCCTGCTGTGCACACGTGAGTGTCGCTTGCATGAGTTTTCCCATTACTCAGTAAAGGACATGCTCTTCTTTTCAGCGTGCCACAGTTCTCTGGCTCCACGGTCCAATCCCGAGCTCAGGTTACTCTCTGTGTGGCGTTTCACAGATGAAAAGCCATGTTCCCATGTCCCTGTGTTTCCTCTGGGTTCTCTGGTTTCCTCCAACCTACTAAATATGTACCAGTAGGTGGACTGGCTATGTTAAATTGCCCCGAAATGAGTGTGTGAGTCTGTGTGTGTGTGTGTGTGTGTATGGGGCCCGGTGATGATGAACTGGTATCCCATCCGAGGTGAATTCTCAGCTTGCACCCAGCGTTCCTGTGATAGGGTTTTATTTTTCTTTATTTGCAGTATACTGTCATAACAATCCACAGTGCGCCTACAGGACGCAGTGCTATTACTGTGAGTGTGTGTGTGTGTGTGTGTGGTAGAATGTTTTCATGAGGGTGCGTGTATTTAATTAACCCTGAGACCACAGGTGGATTTCCTTTGTCCTTATTCTCTAGAGAGAAAACGGCGTCCTAACGCCCCACACTCCCACACACGCGCTATTCATTCTGTGTGTGTGTGTGTGTGTGTGTGTGTGTGTGTGTGTGTGAGAACCTTTATCGTGTCCTTCTGCTGTGTAACCGCTGCGCTTTAGAGCGACTGACATAAAACGCTGTCTAATTCATTCATTACGGCAATAATTGATTAATTAACAGATCAATTAAACACCTCGAGACCTTTTGGAGTAGAGGATTGGTGTATTCGGGGTTTTTAAACACCGGTGGTCGGATGTAAACACGTCACAATTATGCGAACATCGCGGTTTAAAAATATGTGGGGAAGTGGTGAATGTGATCCGGAACGGAAGTGTGAAAAAGCTCTAAAGTGCTAAAAAAAAAAGCGAATGTAATCTCAATAAAATAGAATTGTATATAATAACGGAAAATTGTAACAAAAGTCAAACATTTATGCGGCAGAGGAACCCAAATATTAAATTAAGGATTAAAACACTTCGGGTCGTGCTGTCGGGGTACACTTCTAAAAAAAATAAAGGTTCCACTTAGAACCAAAACACCGTTTTGGTTCTCTCAAGTTCTTTAGAGAACCGTCTATTTACTGCTGCTTTAAAGAACCCACAGATGGTTCTTCGAGCAGTGCCACAAGGAGCCATGTTATCATAAGTTCTATAAAAAGTTAGTGCGTCAAGGAACCAGAGTACGGTTCTTAAGAGTGATGCCAGGAGAACCTTTTCCGCTCCCACGAAGAACATTATATTGTTCACTTTAACCTGTTAATGGATTCTTTAAAAGGAGAACCCTTTTAAGTTGAACGAAGAACCTTTTACTCTCAAGTTCTTTAGAGAACCATCTGCTTTAAAGAACCCACAGATGGTTCTTCACAGCAGTGCCACAAGGAGCCATGTTATGATAAGTTCTATAAAATGTTAGTGGGTTAAGGAACCAGAGTACGGTTCTTAAGAGTGATGCCAGGAGAACCTTTTCCGGTCCCACGAAGAACTTTATATTGTTCACTTTAACCTGTTAATGGATTCTTTAAAAGGAGAACCCTTTTAAGTTGAACGAAGAACCTTTTACTCTCAAGTTCTTTAGAGAACCATCTGCTTTAAAGAACCCACAGATGGTTCTTCACAGCAGTGCCACAAGGAGCCATGTTATGATAAGTTCTATAAAATGTTAGTGGGTTAAGGAACCAGAGTACGGTTCTTAAGAGTGATGCCAGGAGAACCTTTTCCGGTCCCACGAAGAACTTTATATTGTTCACTTTAACCTGTTAATGGATTCTTTAAAAGGAGAACCCTTTTAAGTTGAACGAAGAACCTTTTACTCTCAAGTTCTTTAGAGAACCATCTGCTTTAAAGAACCCACAGATGGTTCTTCACAGCAGTGCCACAAGGAGCCATGTTATGATAAGTTCTATAAAATGTTAGTGGGTTAAGGAACCAGAGTACGGTTCTTAAGAGTGATGCCAGGAGAACCTTTTCCGGTCCCACAAACAACTTTATATGGTTCGCTTGAACCTGTTAAGGGATTCTTTAAAAGGAGAACCCTTTTAAGTTGCACAAAGAACCTTTTCCTTTCAAGTTCTTTAGAGAACCATCTGCTTTAAAGAACCCACAGATGGTTCTTCACAGCAGTACCACAAGGAACCATGTTATGATAAGTTCTATAAAAAGTTAGTGGGTTAAAGAACCAGAGTGATGCCAGGAGAACCTTTTCCAGTCCCACAAAGAACTTTATATTGCTCACTTTAACCTGTTAGTGGATTCTTTAATCTAAAAGAAGGCGGCTTTATTAATCACGTATACATTACAGCACAGTGAAATTCTTTTCTTCACATACCCCAGCATGTCAGGAGGTTGGGGTCAGAGCGCAGGGTCAGCCGTGATACAGCGCCCCCTGGAGCAGAGAGCGTTAAGGGCCTTTCTCAAGGGCCCAACAGTGGCAGCTTGGCAGTGCTGGGGCTTGAACCCCCGACCTTCTGATCAGTAACTCTTATCAGAGCATTAACTCTTGAACCACTACTGCCCTACAGACCTACGGTGCTGTAAAGAACCATTGAAGAACCTTAATTTTTAAGAGTGTAGGAAAATATACAACGATGGAGCTACTGTAGAGTTACTCTTACCTCCCTGAAGTTGATTCTTTTCCTGTAACAGCATGTCCTGAAGGGTTTTACTCCTCTTACACC
>NC_071263.1:26744470-26754470 GCF_023375685.1 Ictalurus furcatus
TGAAATGTAATTTCTTAACTTTTCTTAACTAAAAGATGGTGATTACTTACAATGTATGGTTACTGGGAATGGAAAAGAAAAACACGTCAGGATGAGAAAAAGAAAGAAAACGAAAAGTAAACTTGTCATGAATGAAAGTTCTTTTGAATGAAAATCTGACCCAGGTTGAACTTGGTGTCTTCACGTATTTCTAGCAGCTCAGCAGTTTTCGTTTTCGTTTTCAGGACGGTGTTTACTTCTCACCAGCTGGAAGAACTGGAGAAGGCTTTCAACGAGGCTCATTATCCAGATGTTTACGCACGGGAAATGCTAGCCATGAAGACAGAGCTCCCTGAGGACAGGATACAGGTGTTAGATTCTCACACATGTTCATACAAACCTGTGGCAAATAATGTTAGAAACAACAAATATGAGAAGTGAGAGGATCGAACAGATCATCAGAAGATGTTAGAGGCAGTGAGAAAGACAAAAGACCCCATCACGTTCAGAAAAATGACACCAGTTTGATTTTTTTTTTCATTACCGTTTGACCATTTATGATACTCATAAATGGTAAAAAAAAGCAAAGCGTCCGTCATAAAAAAAAGTTTACTGAAGGAGACGCAAGAGAATATTCACCGTACATCACATTCAGAAATATTTCCACTATATGATGAATGATATCAGTTCAAAAGATAAAAAATAATTAATAATGAATTAATTTTAAAAAAATTGTAACCTAAAAACAACCTGTTTCACGGTTGTTGTTGTTGTTGTTTTGCATTAACTGAAAAAAATGCTTCAACAACATAAATAACATATTTTTCAGTTTAGTAAAAGGAAAAATAATCCTTTTTCTACAACAAGTCGATGCGTTTTTTTTTGTTTGTTTGTTTGTTTGTTTGTTTGATCCGAGGTTAATTTGTTGTTTTTTTTCAGTGTATACAGAAAAAATGTAATAAAGTATACAGTGTACTAAATTTACTGATCTTGATCTTAAACAATATTCACCAATTTTTGATATTTGTAATAATAATAATAATAATAATAATAATAATAATAATAATGAGGGGGAAAATAGTACTAAAGGTTTTTGTGGTTCAAATAGAAATGTCTTTGTCTTGTTGATTTTGTTCTAAGAGTCCCTTATGTAAAAAATAAATAAATAAATAAATAAATAAATAAAAATCACCACATACATTTTGGCTTATATCATGTGAGTTTGTGAGTAACACAGTTTGTCTTCACATGTGGAAAAGGAATTTGTGAGAAATGAATGAGTCAAAAAAAAAGGGAAAAAAAAAACAAAACATGTCAAGTGTCTAAAAAACATACCTCATTTCCACTGCCATGCAAGTGAAGTGCGTGTGATTATTTATTTATTTTTTTTAAATAAGGGGTGTGTATATTTTTAACACGGTGTGTTTTGTTCAGGTGTGGTTCCAGAACCGCCGGGCCAAATGGAGGAAGCGTGAGAAGTGCTGGGGCCGCAGCAGTGTGATGGCTGAATACGGTCTGTACGGCGCCATGGTCCGTCACTCCATCCCTTTACCAGAATCCATCCTCAACTCGGCCAAAAACGGCATGATGGGCTCCTGCGCGCCCTGGCTTCTAGGTGAGAAACCGCGTGGAAAAACATATCAAGAAAACGTGCGTCTCAACTCGTTATACGCTGAACTTGGACCCGTGAACTCAAGTAAAGTGAAAAACGTGATCACGTGTGGGAAATCACATCTGAAAAATGACATGTACGAAAGGATTGGTCTGTGAACTGTTCGTAGGAGCGTTTACGCAAGGAATTCATGAAAATCCTGTCATTTCAGAAAGGAAAAAAAAAAACGTTATGCAAATTTACGCATAAGTAGGCTAACGAATGTCAACCTCGACTGATTGGCGTTAAATAATATAGTTAGCTCCTGCGATTTTATATACAGTATGAATTTCTGTGTGGTGTTTACATACGCAGCTCTTTCACTTATGCACACAGAGTCAGTGAAAACTTTGTGAAACCAAGTCGTTTCATATGGACGGCATTAATGGCGAGAAAGATTAAATATAAAAATAAATTTTAAAAAAAGATTAATAACAGAAAGCAAGCCAGAAGAAATGCATCAATTGGTACCAAGAAAATCAGTGTTTTCGGAACTTTTACAAAAATTTTTTACTTCCATTTGGTTTACGTAAAACATTTACACACAACTTTACTAAACGAGTGATAAACGAGGCCCAGTGTGTCAACAAAAAAAAAAAACAACCCACAAATGTGCACGTTAAACACGTGAGTCATGTGATCATTCACTTATGAAGTACATGTGATTTTTCTGTAATGACACCATGTTAGTGCCACTTCCTGGAGGAACTACAAGTTGTTGTTTTTTTTAAAAAAAAAAAAATCACGAGAATTTTTCTACTTAAATGTAGAAATGGAATAAATAAATAAGTGAAGGAAGTCATGTACTTCACAGACAAATAGATCATCTCGAGAATGTTGAATGATTTCCAGAAAACACCAGTTGTACACTCCTAGAAATAAAAGAACTGGACTTTTGCTTGTTACTGGAGGGGTACCATTGGTACCGATGGGACATCTTGTGTACCTCTAGTATATTATCTTTACACCTAATTGGACCTTAAGCACCACTGCTGTCCTTTATAAAGTTTTACTAAACTTTTAAAAATGCTAATTAAAGACACACTACATCTACCTTCCTATAGAAAAGATACACAACAACGGCACACCGGTGACAAAACGTTGGAGAGTTTGCTCGTTTTTTATTTTTTATTTTATGAGAATACATGACTACTCGAGTTCACGAACATCTCCGACACATAATTTCTCGATCGCTGGCTTTTATACGACGCACCAGTGTGTTTTATGGTGGCCCCCCCCCATCCCCCAAATGCTAATGCTAATTTTGCCAAGTGACAGGCATCTCTGGGTCACAAGTGTTTTCAACATTAAAATGAAATTACCTGAAAATTCAGCCAAGCTCAAACTTGATCATGCCCTAACTAGCCTTTGTTTTCACTTCTTTGGCTCGACTTACCGTTAAGCGTAAAATTTTGTTATTAATGACATCAGTCGGCTAGTGAACTTGACCCCTGATTTGAATTACACAGCGTAAGTGAAATGCTAGCACTTGCTTACACAAATGACACAGAACAGATCTGCCGAGTGGCGTATCGTACAAACAGTTGGCTAGCTACGTACACTCTGGGAAAGTAATGCTAACACTAGCTAAGCGAACTGCTGATCTGACTGCTCCGAGCACAGTGCTGCTATTTAGTAGCTGACTAGCTTGGGTAGTCTTGCTAGATGATAAGTAACGTAATTAAAAACAGTATTTGATGCCGATTATTACTCCATCTCGAGCCAAATAAGTCGAATATAAGGCGAGGCACACGAGTGAGTTTGCGTTCGGCTGATTTAATTTAACTGAAGTTTCGTCCTTGTTGACCCAGGGACTCCTCTCACTCTGCAAAATCAGGACAAGCTATCAGCAACACCAGGGACTGGCCACGGCCTGAGAGGTGGGCTTTACTGATTCCAGCTGATTTCTTATTAAGTTCTACATGCGAGCAGGTTTGTGTCAGGTTTTAACACTGGTGTATTTTCTCCTCTCTTCGTTCGTTCAGGAATGCATAAAAAGTCCATGGAAATGTCCAAGAAGTCCCCGGAGAGGCCTGAATCCACACACTCCGACCCATACCCAGAGGAGACGAAAAGCAAAGGCGGAGACGCCACGGGGCCGAGACGAGGCTCTGCGACGGACGATTTGGAGGATATGGCCATAGATTTATCCAGCACATCTAAACAGGACACCAAGAGCGCTCTGAAAGTCTCGTCTCCTCATCCCGAACCCAACAGCGACTCAGAAAACGAGAACTGATACGGGCGTGTACAGATACGGGCGAAAATATACGGACCTCTATTTTTAACCCGTGTGTCTCCTCGTCAATGATTTGGCTTTGGTTGTTTATAAGTGTTTCATCTTCATTATTTAATGTCATGTGTGTTGAAATGGCTATGAGATGATAGCTATAAGTGTACAAGTCTTCGCAATTTTACACAGAGGAACATTATTCTGAAATCGTCCCACAAATTGTAGACGCGGTTTTTCGCAGATTGGTGAACCTCTGCCCATCTTTACTTCTGAAAGCCTGTCTAAGATACTCTTTTTATCCCCAATCATGTTACTGACCTGTTCCCAATCAACCTCCAGCTGTTTCTTTTCAGTACCACTTACTTTTCCAGCCTCTTGTTGCCCCGTCCCAACTTTTTTGAGATGTGTTGCGGCCATGAAATTCAAAATTACCTTTTTTTTTTCTTAAAACGGTACATTTACTCAGTTTAAACATTTGATATGTTTTCTGTGTTCTATTGTGAATAACATATGGGTTCATGAGATTCGCAAATCATTGCATTCTGTTTTTATTTACATTTTACACAGCGTCCCATGTTTTTTGGAATTGGGGTTGTACTAATATGTCCTCGTTGCAACAAAAAAAAAACCAAACAAACCCCAAATCTGTCACTAAAGATGCTGTTCCTTGATGCTTACAGCTCTGAAGCACTTTATCTGCATTATTGCTAAATATTCAACAAAGCAATGAAATGCCAGCAAATCATCACATATAAATAAATAAAAGATTAGTTTATGTATTTGGTGTAAATGGACTCGTCCTCTTTTTGGTTAGACCATGAGTACTGGCATTGCAAAACACACAATGAATGCAATTTGTGATTTGAAGTCTGACCTGTAGTGATATTAGGAGGTTACGCTGGTAGACACAACACTTTAAAGGAATTTTATATATTATATATATTTTTATTATTATTATTATTATTATTATTTTGAAAAGACAGAATGAAAAGTCAAATAAAGTGAAATAAACAAAAAAAAAAAGCAAACAAAAATGTAAAAATCTGGAAGGTGTTACTGGTATTATAGTCTATATATCTTCAAAGGAAGTGGAAAGTAGATCGTCTATACAGTATGTCGTCTATATACTGTATTTATTTACTGTAAACCGCTGCACTGTGGAATTCTCCATCCTGATTGGTCAGAAGGTACTGGTTAATTTTCTATAACAACAGCTCTGACAAGCCACAGATTTGTATTAAAGCACCCACTATAATGCTCACTATAATAACAGCTCTTACCCAGGGACTTGTATAGTGGAAGTTCTATGTAAACAGATGTTGTTTTTAGGAGGATGTTTCTTTAACTTTTTTGGAAGGAGTCTCCAGTGTCAGCACTTTGTAACAGTCAGAGGTAAAGCTGTAATGTAGAGTTTTACAACATATTCAGGACAGAGGAGTTTGTGTTTTCTCTGTTACATGATACAAGAGGAAGAAAGAGACGCTGGTGAGGGGACAAATATTTATAGCTGCTATAATGCAAGTGATGAAAGGAACTAACTTGTTGCATGGATGTTCAGTAACTATAAACTTTATTGGGACTGACAGATACAGACCCCACTCTTCCTTTATTGGGACTGACAGGCACAGAGGCCACAAGTCATTTATTGGGACTGACAAGCACAAAGGCCACACCTTCTTTACTGGGACTGACAGGCACAGATGCCACACCTCCTTTATTGGGACTGACAGGCACAGATGCCACACCTCCTTTATTGGGACTGACAGGCACAGATGCCACACCTTCTTTACTAGGACTGACAGGTACAGATGCCACACCTCCTTTATTGGGACTGACATGCACAGATGCCACACCTTCTTTACTGGGACTGACAGGCACAGATGCCACACCTCCTTTATTGGGACTGACAGATACAGATGCCACCCCTCCTTTATTGGGACTGACAGATACAGATGCCACGCCTCCTTTATTGGGACTGACAGGCACAGAGGCCACACGTCATTTATTGGGACTGACAAGCACAAAGGCCACACCTTCTTTACTGGGACTGACAGGCACAGATGCCACACCTCCTTTATTGGGACTGACAGATACAGATGCCACCCCTCCTTTATTGGGACTGACAGATACAGATGCCACCCCTCCTTTATTGGGACTGACAGGCACAGAGGCCACACGTCATTTATTGGGACTGACAAGCACAAAGGCCACACCTTCTTTACTGGGACTGACAGGCACAGATGCCACACCTCCTTTACTGGGACTGACAGGCACAGATGCCACACCTTCTTTACTGGGACTGACAGGCACAGATGCCACACCTCCTTTATTGGGACTGGCAGGCACAGAGGCCACACTTTCTTTACTGGGACTGACAGGCACAGATGCCACACCTCCTTTATTGTGACTGAGAGATGCACAGAGGCCACACCTCCTTTATTGGGACTGACAGGAACAGATGCCACACCTTCTTTATTAGGACTGAGAGGCACAGAGGCCACGCCTCCTTTACTGGGACTGACAATAAACACTTCAAATAAACCGTCCAGTTTTAACAGCATCATGTGTAGCTTACTTTATGGAATGTTTTCATACGGATGAACTGGGATACACGTAGGTGTAATTATGTGTTCGACTGTCAGCTAGAGGAACGGACATAAACTGCAGTTGCTGTTTTACAAGTACCGAAACACATTCACACACGGTTTCGCTAAATCGCCTTTAAAATGGCATCTACATGTACATCGGAACAGACACAGAATAGTTTGGCTTTTTCCCGGGAGCCGATGCTGTTTCTCAAGCTATCTTTATTGTGACTTTTATACACGCTGTATGTATAATAATGACAGTCGATGCACTATACACTATAGTATATATACACCATGCACATATACACTAGAAGGTGTTTAACACACACCACATACACACAGAGTTTGCTTCCTTGACTTTAAGAAGCACGTAATATCCATCTAGTTGTGTTTTAATGTTCAGGTTTAAGCTTTAAAGCCTCTACATAATCATGTGTAATACCCTCTGAGTGGCTCAGAAATCATATAATTGCTCTCTGACCTTGTTTTTATTTCTATGCCCCGACGCCATTCTTCAACTGCTGCAGTTTACCTTTAAAATACACATTTACACTAATGGAATGGGATACCAGTAATGGAAATCAAAGGGAATTCTTGGGTTTACGTTATTACTGATATTTGATGAATGCACTCTTACTGTACCTCAGCACATAATTTCACTATTATCGTTACATAAAACCATCTTTATACTAATTTATTTTCAGTGTATTGTTATGAGAACTAATTCTGACCCTGAACAGGTCAAAATGGCCCATTTTTATTAATATAGTCCTTTTTTTAAAAAATTAAATATGAAGCAATATATGATGTTTTTTAAATTCAAGAAAACAAACAAAAAGCAAACAAACCAAGAAAACACTTCACATGCTCGGCCTCAAACAAACATTTGTATAAAGATGTAGCATGAAAAATGGACACGGAAATTTTTTTTAACACAGTTTTAAAAAAAAAAGAAAAGAAAAAGAGTGAGTCAAATGAAAACCATATTAAAAATAAATGTATTATTTATATTATAAATTATATTAGTATTATATTATTTTTTTTAATGATTGTAAATAGGTCTAAATCATTTTTCTACACGATCTCCATTTTGCTTAATGCAGATGTTCCAGTTCTTAACAAGTGTCTGGATTCCTCTTTAAAAAAAATTTTAAAAAATAAACAAATAAAAATTAACGTTATTTTGCACTTTTACGGTTTTCATTTATGAATCGGAACCAGAAATATCATTTTAACATTCCCAAAATATTTTCCTATCATACATAATAACCGCAGTGCAGGTATATTTTTATCCATTTATTTTAAAAAAGAAAAAGATTGCATTTCTATAAATAATTTTTTTTTTAAAAATCCAAAAGGGCACATTTCTAGTAGACAATGGGAAAGAGTGTGAACGGAACATTACCCTAATATAGACTAGTAGAAAAAAATTTAAATAATAAATAAAAGTACATTCTTTAAAAAAAATAAAATAACTCTTCAAAGGTTCTTCAACGGGACGTTGGATTGTAAAAGGTTCTTAGCTTCAGCTGTAGAAGTTCTTAAGAGTCGTAGAACCTTAAGAGCTCCCCAGAGGGAGGACCGATCTAGATCCATAAAGGGTTCTAGATCAAACCTTTCTTTCGAAGGCTGTATAACGCCATGCCAGTGTATGAATAAGAATGATGAGTGATATCTGAAATCTAAGACAAGCTCAGTTGACACAGAAAGGTCGATATCATGTAGTCGCTTCTTTTTCGAGGCGTTTATAAATAACGAGAGTGTGCGTGTGAGAGAGAGAGTGAGCGAGCGAGAGAGAGAGAAAACAGATTAGCAGAAGTGAGGAGTGGATTATAAACCCTCAACCCCAAGACATCGCCACTCCAGAGGGATTAAATCTATTAAAATATCATCAATCACTACTTATCCTGATAATCCCACGGCCTCTCCTCTACTGCCCTTTACCAAATAACAATAAGAGATGATGGACCCACTTTAAGCCCTGCATGAATAATCCTGCCTGTTATTGAAGAGACAATCATTTAAAACAATGCAACACAAATGAATCTACTTCGAATCTGGCTGGAAGAGCGAGTGGAAATAACCCAGCTGTGGAGTACGGTGTATTAGTGCAGGCTGTTGTTTCATTCTACTAATAAGCTACTGGGTTATTCGAAAGCGATCAGGACTACGCCCGACCCTCCATCCTTCACGCAGGGGGAAGAGCTTTCTCTTACAAAGCCCTACAGTTATGGAACAGCCTTCCAATTAGTGACTTCCATGAGTAGACTTTCTTTTACGCAAAGTACACACAGTCTTATCCATCATGGGATAGTAAACATACCATACCAATACAATCTCTTCCTCTCTTTACGTCCCGCTCCCTCTGTCAAGCCACACATGATTTTATGATGATGTCAGTGATCCTGACCCTTTCTGCTCTCCAGACCTGCCTGATCCACACTGATGCCCTACCTCTGGATGGAGCTCTCATCAACTGTAGGCGACAACCTGGAGATTTCTGATGATGGTACCGCTTGGAAACGGTTTTGGACCTCGATTCCACACGGACGTTCTCGCTGTGGTTGCTGGGACTACGGTTACTGCGATGGCCTCGGGACCGCGATTACCACATGCAGTTTTACACTCAGGTCTCCTTTAGTGAACAGTGGATCAGTTCAACAAAACAGACTTCATATAAAAACCATCATGAACTTTCCTTTACGTTCACACTATATGCCGTGACCCAGATGAGGACGGGTTCCCTTCTGAGTCTGGTTCCTCTCAAGGTTTCTTCCTCATATCATCTCAGGGAGTTTTTCCTCACCACCGTCACCACCGTCTCGCTCAATAGGGATAAATTCACACGCTTAAAATCTCTATCCTGTGTTTATATGTTTCTGTAAAGCTGCTTTGAGACAACGTCCACTGTTAAAAGCGCTCTACTATACTAATAGAATTGAATTGGGCGCTACTACGGTACCTAACTCTTACGCAAACAATAACAAGCATGGCAATTTAATAATAAACAATGAGCACCAGCTTCATTTAGTAGTTCACCTCACAGCTGCAAACAAACAGAACTCCACGAGCTAGGAGCTGCTCCACCTGAAATACTGCTAAAAAACAAAACAAAACATATTCTTAGCGATCAAAGAAATGATTCGCTGCAGCAGACGTTTTGTTCGATTGAGTCACAATTTACTGAATTATTGAATGTTACTATATTTCATATTTGACCTACACTTCTAAGTAAACTTGCAGTTTGACGCAGCTTGATCGCATTTCGGCGTGGCACGTTTGCAACACACTGAAGCTGGTGAAATGCAACGCAACAAGGAAGTAGTGTATGCACCTCTACACTGCAATGCAACAAAGGTTTTGCTTTTAGGTGTGGTATGTTTTCTTCATGTTCCTAATGAGAAGCATTAACGTATTGTTCACTTGTTGGATTTACAATAACATTTCTTTTCTTTTTTTTTTTTTTTAACATTCATATGATTGCATTTCGTTCTGACATGGAATCTTGTGCAGATACGAACTGCTTCCGGCCCTACGGATGTTTTTAAA
>NC_071263.1:26761970-26766970 GCF_023375685.1 Ictalurus furcatus
TGTAACCGGGCTCTCAAGCTGCATGAGAAGATTCACATAAACAAGCGAGCATTTTCCTGCTCCGTCTGTGCCAAGTCGTTTGGTTCGGATGCGTATCTAAGAAGGCACCAGCAGCTCCATTTAGGAGTGAATCTGCACCACTGTGACGAGTGCGGCAAGAGTTTCGTCACAGCCGGCCATCTCCACTCACACCTGCAGGTCCACCCACACTTGAGACCTTTCACCTGCGCCGAATGTGGACGGAAATGCCGCACCCTCGGCGATCTCGCGCACCACCGACGCGTCCATACAGAGGACAGCTTCCGCTGTGGGGTGTGTGAGAAGCGGTTCGTGACGAGGAAAAGCTTGTCCTTACACCACCGCGTGCACAGCGGCGAGAAACCGTACTCCTGCAGCGAGTGCGGAAAGACTTTCGCTCACTTGTCCAGTGTCCTCAGACACGCCAGCGTACACACCGGAGAGAAACCCTTCGGGTGCAACGAGTGTGGGAAGTGTTTCCGCCTGGCCTTTAGTCTCAGAGCTCACGCGCAGACGCACGTGAACGAGCAAGAGCGCACGTGCACTGAATGCGGGAGCGGTTTCTCACGAATGAAGACTTTACTGAGCCACAAGTGTGCGAAGACGCAATCCGAGAAGTCCAAAGAGAAGAGGGAGGAAAAAAAAAAGCCACGAAAAGACATAAGAACGTCTCCGAAGACAGGGTTTAAGTTCCGCATCCCGGCGTAAATATAGAATATATACAATTTAATTAAAAATATGAAATAAAAGCATGAAAATGGTGTTAAAAATGTGTATTTTCATCAAGCCTCTACATAAGAAGGTTAGTAAGTAAGTCAATTTTATTTATATAGCACGTTTAACACCGCAGAGCTGACCAAAGTGCTGAGCAGAGTAAAGAAAAGTAAAATAGAAAACCAAATAAAGACAGACGAGTAAAAATGAGATTAAAACGCCTGGGAGAAGAGATATGCTTTCAGCCTCTTTTTAAGAATGATAACAGAATGTGCGAGGCGGATGTCCAGTGGCAATTGATTCTCCATGAACGAGGGGCGGAGACTGAAAAAGCTCTAACCCCCTTAGTTTTTAAACAGGATCGAGGGACATACAGAAGAAACCTATCCGAAGATCTTCAAAATCTGCTTATCGAACGTGATGTGAGAAGATCTTTGAGATAAGAAGGAGCTTGACCGTTAAAAGTTTTAAAGGCAAACAACAGAATCTTAAACTGGATCCTAAACTGGACCGGGAGCCAATGGAGCGATGCTGAAATTGGGGTGAGCGATATGATCATGTTTCTTTGCCCGGGTCAACAGCCTTGAAGCTGCATCCTGAACCATCTGGAGACGAGCACGAGATGACTGAGGAAGACCCGAGTACAACGAATTACAATAATCTAAGCGCTCTTGTTTGGAATCATTAATATGATGCTTCCTTGCTGAAGAATTTGAGTTTGGTTGATAGAATGCTCCCAAAATCAAATGATATTTGTTCTCGTAGTAATCTCATTCTGAACCCCAGGTGAAGGCACGTACTTGACGTGGCAAAGTGTCTGATGCTAAATTGCTAGCTCCAGCGCACAAGTTTGGAACACCAAATCTGTCTGATATCATGGCTGATCTGCTGTTTTTCCCGTGTCTCTGTGGGTTTCCTCTGGGTTCCCCGGTTTCCTCCGACCTCCCTCCATTTAAAAAAAAAAAAAAAAAAAAAAAAAAACCCATACAAAGAAGGTAGATTGACGATGCTAAATTTTCCCTGAAGGAGTATGTGCACTGCACTGGACGGGCGTCCCGTCCAGGTTGTATTCCCAACCTACAACCAGGGTTTTCCAGGATAAGCTCCGGATCCCTCACGATTCTGACCAGGATCTACGACTGCTAAAAGAAGTAGTGAAAACAAGTTTCATTTATTTATATATTTATTCCTTCATGTGTTCATCCAATCCATGAACCAGAGTGCATAGTCATACCTTTATGTTCAAGTCAGTAAATACTCACGAAATCCTGCTACTACAGGAGATCAACATTACTGAGGGGAAGTTCGGATCATTTTACTGACTCGGATCTTTGAGTCTCGTTCAGCAAAATGAACGAATCTTTTACCGAGTCGTTTCATTCATTTCAGAAGAATATAATTAAAATGTTACATGTTCAATTCCCCCAACACATCTAGTACTTATGCAAAGGTTGATCACACTTGGAATTAAAAATAAACTATAGGCTGATGCGAATAGCCTAGCTGGGTCTTCAGGCTATGCAGTCTGTTAGTTCACCTCACCTCCCGATCCGAGTCGTCCTTCGGGTTCGAGTCATTGGTTCATCACGTGACCGCCCCGTAGGCTGAATGCAGCGGGGCTGTGACGATGATGAACGAACGACTCGAACCCGAAGACTCGAGACATGAACTAATCATTTCTGTTTCCTGGACAGAACTTATGGGGATGTTGCACCACATGCGCGGTCACAAATGAACGAATCACTCTCTGAGACAACTCGCTGTTCCCGAATCATATTAAAGATTCGTTCAAAGTGAACGAATCATTCATGAACGATACATCACTAATAAACATATGTACACGAGTATGAGGGCTTAGTGGTTAGCACGTTCGCCTCACACCTCCAGGGTCGGGGGTTCGATTCCCACCGTGGCCCTGTGTGTGCCGAGTTTGCATGTTCTCCCCGTGCTGCGGGGGTTTCCTCCGGGTACTCTGGTTTCCTCCCCTAGTCCAAAGACATGCATGGTAGGCTGATTGGCATGTCCAAAGTGTCCGTAGTGTATGAATGGGTGTGTGAGTGTGTATGTGATTGTGCCCTGCGATGGATTGGCACCCTGTCCAGGGTGTACCCCGCCTTGTGCCCAATGCTTCCTGGGATAGGCTCCAGGATCCCCGTGACCCTGAAAAGGATAAAGCGGTATAGAAGATGGATGGATGGATGGACACGAGTATGAAGAAAGGTATCCTTTCTGAAACTGATAAATGATACCCATTATGAGGGTTATGAAAAGCTTACTCTGCTTTCCCATGCTTTATTGATGACTGATTGATTAAATGGATTAAAAAAAAGCATGACTTGTCGTTCATTAATCAAGGTATTGTAATCGGTGGCAAATTGCTGTGGTAGTACCTCTGTCAGTGCTGAACCTGAGGACTCCTTCCAAAACTTTTTTTTAATAATCATCTCTTTACAGAAAACTTAATAATTTCAACAATTACACGGCTTTATATTATATTATTTATTTATTTATTATTATTTATTTTTTTAAAAAAAAGATGTTTATAAGAAGCATCCACCATACAAATCATTGTGTATGCTGTTACTATGGAAACATTCATATAAACCTGGGATTTGCTTCGCAGCTGGAACTACTGTGGAAAATTAATCAACACCTTCTGACCAAATACAATAATGACTCTATTTTGAAAGAAAACATACAGAGGTGCGCGCGCGCACACACACACACACACGCACACACAAACACCTTTATTTTGAAGTCAGTACATGCTCGAGTTCCTGAAGTTGCTGGTTTGTTTCCAAATACGTCACGACTCCGTATGTAAGTGCACTACACAGGCTCATGAAATAATAGCTTTTCGGGCTTTTCGAAGTGCACTAGATGTTCACTATAGGGTTGTTTGGGATACGGCCCAGTATTGTTTCCTCCTTCACTGCGTGGTGTTGAAGAGGTTTCAGAAAAAAGGGGAAAGAGGTGTCGGTGGATGTGATGGCTCTGAAAAGGATTCAGAAGGTAAATCAGTGTTTTGTTTGTATTTCTGCTAATAAAACAGTCGTGACAGTTAATGAAGACGGTTTAAGAGATGGCTAATGCAGTGTTATTGCTTGGTAAAGGCTGTGTTTGCTAGCGTTAGCTAACGTTACTGCTTGGCTAGCGAGAACAAAGCCGGCTCAGTTTATCTGTCAACAAATCATAAGATTTGAGATTTAATTTCTGGAAAGTTGTTTTAAAAAAAATGACTATATTTAAAGTAGCTAGGCTTTAACGTAAAAAAAAATTAACGTAAAAAAAAAATCCTGCTTGTTTCCTTAACTCCAACCTAAGGCCATTTATTTACACTGATATTCGCTAACTTGTTTTTTTTTTTTTCTTCCTCATTAACCACATTTTACAGACCTTTTAAAAAGCTAAAGAAAATATTTATTTACTTTCACGCCGAAATTAGCGTTCAGTGATTCATTTTCAGAGAAATTGTATTCTTATTAATGAAATATCAGTTTATAGTAATGGTTGTGCGATATGTCAGGAAATATCGCGATACTTCAGGGACATTCCTCACGAGTCGGGAAATATCGCGATACTTCAGGGATATTCCTCAGGAGTCGGGAAATATCACGATACTTCAGGGATATTCCTCACGAGTCTGGAAATATCGCGATACTTCACGGACATTCCTCACGAGTCTGGAAATATCGCGATACTTCACGGACATTCCTCACGAGTCTGGAAATATCGCGATACTTCACGGACATTCCTCACGAGTCTGGAAATATCGCGATACTTCACGGACATTCCTCACGAGTCTGGAAATATCGCGATACTTCACGGACATTCCTCACGAGTCAGTAAATATCGCGATACTTCACGGACATTCCTCATGAGTCAGTAAATATCACGATACTTCACGGACATTCCTCACGAGTCAGGAAATATCACGATACTTCAGGGATATTCGTCTTCTTTGGTGCGTATACAGGACGACAGGATGTAAAGCAAAAAACAGATCTGATTACGTTCCGCACGTTTCTCTTTATCTGTATACGCAACATCGGCGCATTGAAATGCGTTAAAGCGCACCTATTATGGTTTGAAACGTGCCTAATTTAGTTTTAAAGGTCTCATACGATAGATTTACGTGCATCCGAGGTCAAAAAACTCTTTAACGTGCTCGTAATTTAAACTGCAGCGTTACCTTTTTCCCCCCAGTGTCACAAACGACTCGTTAAATGATTCATTCTAAACTCCTCCTTTCAGAGAGCATACTCTGC
>NC_071263.1:26771970-26784470 GCF_023375685.1 Ictalurus furcatus
AATAAATAGCAAGCTGTAACAGAGGATCTCGTATACACTCCTACAGTTGTGTTTTGTTTTTTGGTTTTTTTTCTTTTTCTTTTTTTTTTTTTTCTTTTCCCTTCTCCTGCAGTCCGAGTGCTCGGTGAACGTTTGTGCTGGTACACATTTGGCCTCCAGTTGATGTGGTTTCTGACGCTATGTGCATGACACACTGTTCTAAACACAAACAAAAGGATTACATGGAAATAAAACAGGCGTAGCAGCCTGACACGTTGCATCACTTGCTTCACCAAACAGTCTTTCTTGTGTATCGGTAAATGTAGGCATCACGCACTGTTCGTTAGAAGAAAATATTGTTTCAGTTTGTTTATTTGACTTAATGCAGACTTATTCTGCTGTTTTATTCAACCAATTATGGTACAAATGGTATTACTGAGCCTTTTAAAGAAGGCATGCACAATGCTAAACTATTTCCTCGAAGTGACCCTTACTTGTTAGAAACGTTAGCCTTCTAACTAAAAAAAAAAAAAAATGATAAGAATTGCTTAAATTGTATTTGTCCTTTCTTTAAACATCGGTTTCGGAGTGTCAGTCAGCCGATGCTTTATCCGAGGTTCCTGAACACGATTCTCTGTTTTGTTTTGTTTTGTGTTTTTGGGGGTTTTTTTATTTTGCAGGTTGCCTTCACAACAAAAATTTACCATCCAAACATCAACAGTAACGGCAGCATCTGTCTGGACATCCTGCGCTCTCAGTGGAGTCCTGCGCTCACAGTGTCTAAAGGTACCAGCCGTAACCCGACATACTCTAGAACTAGAACCGGCCCGAACAGAACCGGCGGAGCCACTTGGGGATGTGGTTGTGTTTTTTTTATGTTTTTGTGTTTAATTGCCTGATTAGGATATAAATAACACAGAAATAAAACGAGATCCATAAATGAACAAAATGAGTCGCGCTTCTTAAGTCTTCATCGCACAGACGACTTGCAAAAAAAAAAACAAAAAAAAAACGACGCAGGTCAAAGGTTTCCTAAATACAATGATAAAGGGAGGACCTGGCAACCTTGTCTGCACACTGAAAGTGTAAAACTTTCAGATTGTCCAGAGGACCGTGGGTATCGTTGGGTACGGCCTTTCCCGTTATCGTCTAGTAGTCATTTTTCACGCTCCCAGGTGTCGCTAAATGCAAACGAGCTGCGTCAGGAACCCGCTTTGCACTCTACAGGTGATCAGCATACACACCCGAGTATAAACAAAATCAGCACAGTAAATCTAGTGGACAATTTCAGTTCGGTCTGGCTCGGGCAATCATTTGGGGTAAATTTTGTGAGCGGTTTGTGGTTCTAGTGCTAGAGCGGGTTGTCCACCAATCGTAGGGTCGGCGGTTCGATTCCGGGCCCACGTGACTCCACATACCGAAGTGTCCTTGGGTAAGACACTGAACCCCAAGTTGCTCCCGATGGCAAGTTAGCGCCTTGCGTGGCAGCTCTGCTATCGTGTGTGTGTGTGTGTGTGTGTGTGTGTGTGTGTGTGAATGGGTGAATGAGAACCAGTGTAAAGTGCTTTGGATAAAAGCGCTATATAAGTGCAAACCATTTAACTTTGCTAAAAGATTAATAAACGATGCCCAGTGTATTCGAAATACACCACGTACACTTCTACACCTGGACCTCCACCTCACCTACATTCCCTGTACACATTTGCCTGGCAGATTTCCTTATTATTATTATTATTAGTAGTAGTATTTAGTATGAATGAATAACACTCTTCATTCAAACTGTCTTTCAGTGTTGTTATCCATATGCTCACTACTGTGTGACCCGAACCCAGACGACCCTTTAGTTCCGGACATCGCACACATCTACAAATCAGATAAAGACAAGTATGTAACTTTTCTTTCTTCCCCCCCCATTTTAATTTGCGATTACTTTCACGACAGATTGATATCTGTGAACGTTTTCCTTTAAAAGACTGCTGTTCTGTCGTTTGGTTACTAATTGAGCTGCATGTTCAATAAGCTAGTAATGTTTCTTGTTAATATTCGGGACAACAGTCAGGGAATCATACTTTCGCAAACGCCATCATTACTGTTCTTTTTTTTTTTTTTTTTTTCTTCAAAGTTCGAATATAAAGTTCCGCAAACGTTAATACGCAGTTACATGTTATTTGGGAAATAGTTTCGGGGCGGGGCTGCCAGAACGATTCGCGTTCAACTGTATTTTCCACGTCTTCGCGTCCCGAAGCGTTCACACCACAGCAACTTCTCAACGCTAACATCATTTATTCATCAAAGAGCAAAATTTCTAAAAACTCTGTTTATAGTTACATTTGACGTTGTGGAACATCCTGTTATGGTTTGGGGGTAGCAGCTATAGCAAACCCCCCCCCCCCCCCCCACACACAATCATCATCCCCCGCCCCCTTACGAATGTACAAAGCGCTGACACTGGAGACTCCTTCCATGTAAATGTTAAATTAACATCTCAGGGGGAAAAAAACAGTTCAAGATCAACAATATATTTAACCTCATATCAGACTATGAGGTTTAGATTACGTGGAGTGTCCACCGGTGAACTACTGAAATGATCTTGTTACTATGGAGACTGCTGTCCGAGCTGCAGTCGTAGAAAACGAATTCCAACCAATCAGAATGGAGAATTCCTCAGCGCTGTGGTGTCAGTGCCAGTAGTGGGGTATAATTCGAGTGGTAGCGTTGTGATGAGGCGTAAAGACGTTTTAGGATTATACAGGTCTAATAAAAGGCTTTCTCTCACAGTCAGGGGATTCCTAGGAGCTGATCTGGGTTCATGTTTAATCTTTGTCGCCCTTTCTTTGTCTCAGATATAACAGAATGGCCCGAGAGTGGACTCAGAAATACGCCATGTAACTCGCTCCGGTTCCACCAGCAGGACTCAGCAGGACGGTTGCACGTGGACGGTTAATGAGGACGTACTGTACCACCTTTTATCCAAAACCGGTGGACTGTTTTTGGTTCCCCCCTCACCCCGCCCCCCCTTTTTTTTTTCTTTCCCTTTACAGAGGAAAACCCGTAGCTGAAACTGAATCGCTGAAACGTTACGCTTCCGTTTACAGAAACCCGATGGAACAAGTAAAGGTCATCAGGCTACTGCTGATGAGAGGCTCAGAGTAGCCACAACAAATAATGATGATAAATATTAGCATTTGTTACCGGTACACGTTGTTTTTCTCTTTTAGATATTTTATTGTATCATATTAAAACATGTTCTGGAGCTATTTTTATTTTTGAATTAAAGACATCATTGGAAAGTTTTTTTTTTTTTGTTTTGTTTTGTTTTTGTTTTGTTGATGCTGTGTGTGAACTAACAAGCAGGTTGTGTTCTTTTAGATTGTTATTAAAGATTTAATGTGTGTTAGGGGTATGATGGTATACTGTGATGAAGGAATCTGGAATAATTATTCTGTTACCGTTAAACTATACTGGTATACATGACCCCGAAGGGAAAAAAAACAAAACAAAAAGTGTTGTAAAACCAGGTTGCAAGGTGAAAATAAAAAGAAAACTGTATTTCTACCTTGTTTCGATAAACGTCCAGTTTTCCTCAAAACATCAGATTTTTTGCACTTGCTCTAAATGTTTACGATGGAGCCGATGGTGCGTTCGAGTCGTGTCGGAAAGATGGCGTTTACGAGTCGAACACACGTGAACACCTCCGCAAAGTCGGAATTACGAGTGGGAAAACTAGTTTCCGAGTCGGGGGGCGCGTCAGTAAGAAAACATGGTGGAATCGACGGATGCGACATCTGTAGTTGACGGTAAATTTGTTTAATTGAACGTGTTTGAAAATTGACGCTGATTTCGGGTATTTATGTGTTTGTGGTTTTTTATTTAAAATAAAACGAGCTGATCGCCTGCACAGAACATGACAACGTTGTACAATTATGATATAATATTTAATTATAACGTTTACAGCGGCTTCGTAAATTGGTTAAAAAAAAAAGCAACAAACACGCCTGATGCGCATTCTTTGTTCGTCATTTTTTTTTTTAGAAGTAGAGTTAAACAAAAAAAAAACAAAACCTTGCTGTATTTTTTTTTTGGAGATAATTAAGAAAATGTACACCGGCGTCTTGCGACTTGTGACTTAAAGTGATTGATTATGGCTTCCCAGCTCGTAAATACGAACTTCCCAGGAGGACTAGGACGCACAGTAAGGCTTGTTTGGAGTAACAGTGGTTCTCAACCTGGACGGCACGCCCTCCTGGGGGGTGCGGAGAAATCAGAAGGGGGGCACAAATTGTTTTCAAGAAGAAAAAAAACACAGACAGGGCATCATTTGGGTACTCAGTGTGTTTTATTGCTTTTCAAATAGAATGTGTATAAATGAAAAACCCCGCGTTCCCTCTCCCTCTGTATTTTCTTCTTGCTGGGGAGAGGCGGAGCTTATCCTGCCTTTTATCTAGCCGTCAATGCAGACCAGCGTTGCCAACTTAGCGACTTTCCAAATGTCCCCAGTTCTGTCCTGCAAGCGCGAGGTCTCGCTTTCCCGCTGCACTCTCACCTCTCTCTTCGTCCGCTCTGTTCAGTGAGGGGCCGAGAGCCGGAGATTTAACGATGTCGTGGATAACGAGACGCGCCCTTCGTCCCAATTTACATCATTCACATGCGAACATTTTTCGAACGCAAGACGAATGGAATGCAACATGTTTTACATGTCAAATAGTCCGCGTTATTACAGCCTAGTTCTCTCGTTCAGAGTAGTTCTAGTGTTCAGAAACATTTTATATATCATTCATGTTCCATATCTGTCCGTTATATAGTTTAATAAAAGTCATCAAAGTTATTTTTAAAAAATCAAAAAAGTACTTAAAGAAAAATATAATCTAAAAACAGATTATAGATTAGGGGTGTGTGATTAGGGGGCATGCCACATGATAAGGGGGGCTTGGGGGGGCTTTAGTTACGAAAGGTTGAGAACCTGTGGAATGACACGTTTGCACTGGAGCTACTTAAATATCTCACTTAAAATCGAAGACTAATATTTATGCAATGTGTTATTTAATAAAGATAACACGTATAACTGTTGATATGGTTTCTGTAAGGAGAAGTTTATTTAGCGTTTTATGGAAGGAGTCTCCAGTGTCAGCGTTTTGTAACGGTCCGTAAGTTTTCCACCGTGTTAAAGTCCTCAGGACAGAGGGTTTCTCAGTAACGTGATGATCTGTAACTTAATGAGAGACGAAACGAGAGAGGCTGGTGAGGGATGTAGAGTATAACGTAAGTGATAACAGGAACTAACTTGTTTCGCAGACGTAGAATATTAACTAACGACGTTAAATAAAAGTAGAAGTGGGTAAAAAGTACGACGTGCCATTCTTGACGTTCAATTCGATTTTATTTGTAGAGCGCTTTTAACAGTGGACGTTGTCTCAAAGCAGCTTTACAGAAACATATAAACACAGGGTAGAGATTTTAAACGTGGGAATTTATCCCTATTGAGCGAGACGATGGAGACGGTGGTGAGGAAAAACTCCCTGAGATGATATGAGGAAGAAAACTTGAGAGGAACCAGACTCAGAAGCGAACCCGTCCTCATCTGGGTAACGACGGATAGCGTGAACGTAAAAGAAAGTTCATGATGGTTTTATATGAAGTCTGTTTGTTGAACTGATCCACTGTTCACTAAAGGAGACCTGAGTGTAAAACTGCATGTGGTAATCGCAGTCCCAAGGCCATCGCAGCAACCGTAGTCCCAGCAACCACAGCGAGAACGTCCGTGTGGAATTGAGGTCCAAAACCATTTCCATGGTACTTCAAGCGACACCATCCTCAGCAATCTCCAGGCTGCACCGCTTGGCGCCATCCTCAGTCGCGGAATGTAGCCTCCAGCTGATGAGAGCTCCATTCAGAGGTAGGGCATCAGCATGGATCAGGCAGGTTCCGTTCGAATTGTCGGCGGATTGCTGCGGTATAATCGGAACAGCACGCTTCAGGACATGCTGGTATTGGAAAATGACCAATAGTGACTCCACTTCTCATCAGTCTGCATCACAACACCCCATCGTTGATCATTTTCCTATATTGCTAACATATTAAAGTCCAGTTTTTGCTAAATATTAAATGTACTCGATTAGCCAAGGGTTATTCGGTTTCGCACTGGAGCTACGAGGCTAACGTAGTCAAAAAGTACTTGTAAGACTATAAGCAATATACAACAATTTTTAAATAAACATTTCATTCAAATAGCCGGGAGTCAATGTTAACAATTTGAAAGTGGAATTACAGAATCATTAGCACGTTCGCCTCACACCTCCAGGGTCGGGGGTTCGATTCCCACCGTGGCCCTGTGTGTGTGGAGTTTGCATGTTCTCCCCGTGCTGCGGGGGTTTCCTCCGGGTACTCCGGTTTCCTCCCCCAGTCCAAAGACATGCATGGTAGGCTGATTGGCATGTCCAAAGTGTCCATAGTGTATGAATGGGTGTGTGAGTGTGTATGTGATTGTGCCCTGCTATGGATTGGCACCCTGTCCAGGGTGTACCCCGCCTTGTGCCCGATGCTCCCTGGGATAGGCTCCAGGTTCCCCGTGACCCTGAAAAGGATAAGCGGTATAGAAGATGGATGGTCTAGTACTAGTACTAGTTCCCCGGTAGCTAGTGTATCTGTTAACTAACTAGTCTAGCTTGCGATACAGATTAGATTTATTATTATCTGTAGTATCGATGAAATAAAAGCCTTCACAGAAGACCGGAGGTTATTATAACAGCAAAAGGGGAATAAATCTGGAACGGGATATTTAACAAAGCACATATGTGACGGTTAGGTATTTCACATACTTTTGGCCATATAGTGTAACTCTTACAATGATGAAGTTGTTTTCAGTCTTTCAGAGGATCTTTACATTTGGGGTGAACCAGGTTTTAAAACTGAGATACTGCTAACGAGAAACGTACTATTTGAGCTCAAGAACCTCATATCTGAAGGGTTTTCCCAGGCCACTACATATGTATTATGGTTGTGCGCATGCGCGCGTTACTTCAGCGATGAACTCCAAAAAAAAAAAAATGACTGGGTTAAATGTGGGCGTGGCGATGGATGAAAAGTGGGCGGGGATTCCATTCTTCTGGCATGAAAGAAGTCAAGGGATGTTCTCCCGTTAAAAAAAACAGAAAAGAAAAGAAAAAACAAGTTTGAGAGATGGGTCAGTGTGAGAAGGGATGAGTTGAAGAAAGAAAGAAAGGAAAGCTGTACTGGAATGTTTCATCTTTTTGTTATATGAAAATTTTTTTAAAAATCCCAGTCTCAAAGTGAGTTTCGGGACTTTGTGTCTTCAGCGGTGGTTTCGGAGCGACATGGCCGCCCAGCGCGTCCCTCTGAGCGGCTGCTCTCAGCACTCTGACCCGGGCTCGAACAGCGAGCGGAGCGCTGATTCCCCTCTGCCCGCCTCGGAGAGCGACTCGAGCGGCCACGTGTCCCCGCCCAACCCGGACTGGACCGAGGAGCGGTTCCGTGTGGACCGAAAAAGACTAGAAACCCTGTTATTAGGTAGGTTTTTTATTGACTTTAGTTGGTTATCAACATGAAGGTGACTTTTTCCTCCCATAATAAATATAATAATAACATACTAATTTTCTTCTCACTTCTAAGTCTAACTTGGTCATTTGTTATTTTTTTTATTTATTTATTTTTTTTTCCAGCAGAAGGTTACTTGTATTTGCTTTGTCTGGGGTTAAAACTAATTTATAGGACTTTATATGGTCCTCCAAAGTGTTTGCTTCATTAAATGTTTTTAAAATGTTCATATTTTTACCTGTTATTTAGGTATGAACAACAACAACAACAACACATCTGCTTGCTTTTTCATGAGCTTGTTTTTTTCATATTGAATTGTTTTCAATTTACTCTAACAAATATTGCCTTTTACCTCAAGTGTATCTACCTCGTGTGATACCCAACACCAGTTCAGTGTTCATTAGCAATTTTGTAAAACAGCCAGTGGTTGTTTTCACTTTTAAAACAACAACAAAACACCCACTAGGTCCAATTCACGTCCCCTTGAAATCAAAATCGAAGTTTTTGTGGCTTTTAGTATGAATATGTGCGCCAAAAGACGACGACGAAGTTTGCGTTTAGACGATGTACGCGTTCAAAACGTACAGTCTCTGTCTACCACCGATACGGATCGACAGGTTTGCTTTTACCTCATTCTGCACTTCAGCTTCTCATCAGATTTTTTCTGTCCAATCGAATGCTGTCTAGAGTCTGAAGTGTCCCGCCCTCCCGACGTTATAGAAATCGTATCGGCAAGCACGGGTCGTAAACGTGTCTTCGGCTGTTTCGGACGCACGCGTTCTAGCCGTAAGTCGGTTGAGAATTCAAGAAAGTGACTTGAATTCGTTCACTTCGAAGACGGCGGTATTGGTGCTGTCGAGAAGCTGTCATGTACGGCTTATTTGAGGGTCCCAGCAGTGGTAGCTTGGCAGTGCTGGGGCTTGAACTTCTGACCTTCTGATCATTAACCCAGAGCCTTTAACCACTGAGCCGCCACCACTGCCCCGGGGTTAGTTGTAGTAATCCATCCATCCATTTTCCCTACTGTTTATCCAACGGGGGAGCCTGGAGCCTATCCAAGGAACTCGGGTCACAAGGCATAGGACACCCTTGACGAGGGTGATTGTGCCATTGCACACACACACACGTTCATACAGACAATTTGGAAATGCTAGTCAGCGCATGATACAGCTACAGTCTTTGGACCCAACGGAGACCCCCTAGGCACAGGGAGAGCATGCAGACTCCACGTGCACATGGCAGATCCGGGATTCGAAGTCACCGTGCCCCCTGCACACTAATCCTCTCCTCCTTGTAATTGAGTATTTATTTCTATAGTAACAACTTGCACACAGGTGCACCACATAAACCGATTAAGAACGTGTGTAATGGTCGATATAACGGAATTTTCTACGAGGAGGTGTTTATGAAGGGCGCACGGTGGCTTAGTGGTCGGCACGTTTGCCTCACACCTCCAGGGTTGAGGATCCCATTCCCACCATGGCCCTGTGTGTGCGGAGTTTGCATGTTCTCCCCGTGCTGCGGGGGTTTCCTCCGGGTACTCCGGGTTCCTCCCCCAGTCCAAAGACATGCATGGTAGGCTGATTGGCGTGTCCAAAGTGTCCGTAGTGTATGAATGGGTGTGTGAGTGTGTATGTGATTGTGCCCTGCGATGGACTGGCACCCTGTCCAGGGTGTACCCCGCCTTCTGCCCCATGCTCCCTGGGATAGGCTCCAGGTTCCCCGTGACCCTGAAAAGGATAAAGCGGTATAGAAGATGGATGGATGGAGGTGTTTATGAAAGGAGTCTCCAGTGTCAGCGCTTTGTAACAATCAGAGGTAAAGCTGTAACTTTAATTTTTTCAACATGGGACTCAGTAACTTCCAGACTCAGTAACATGACAAGCTAAGTTGTTTTTGTTTGTTTGTTTGTTTGTTTTTGTTTTTTTTGGTCTTAATATCCTCAAGAGATCAAGAAAGAGGGGCTGGTGAGGGAACGCCTGTTTGTAACCGCTATAACAACTGATAATAGGATCAAACTTGTTTTGTGGACGTTGCAGTGTAAGAATAGACAGATAAAAAAAAAAAACTGTAACGTTCGTTAATAAATGAAAATTGTAATGGTTGAATAATTGCCGTGGTATGAGAGGAATAAAACACCGTCTTCGAAATGCTGTCTTTGAAAAAGAACGAACTTCACTGTAGTAACACTAACAGCACATTTACGTCAAGACATATTACACCTCGCCGTCGTTGATTGGTTATTTTCTTATTTCAGCATGCCGTGGGGTGTTTTTTCTTGACACGGTACATGATTCAATGGACGTACCTTACAGATGTAGTACAGATGTTAATGCAACCACGGGTTTTGTTTCTTATCAGGACGCCAGAGTTTTTACATTGTTTTACAGTGTTTTACATCACGGCACGCACGGCGTTTTACATGTTATAGAACAGAGATGGATTAACGTCACACGTCATTACGTCCCCACGTAACGCCGTCCGACGTTCCCTCCAGAATTTCACGTATCGACACATAGTTGGTCTTCGTTATGGAACCGTATACAGTTTTGGGTGTTTTTATTTAAAATTTTACGGAAGCTTCGAGTGCGGTTAATTATTTGTCGTGCTGTACGTGCAAATAGACGACTGCTTGAAGCCGTGGGCTGCGTCCCAAACCGCGTACTTACCTACTGTATAGTAGCTGAGATGCATGTCTTTCTCCTACTATATAGTAGGCAAGTATGCGGTTTGGGACGCAGCCGTGCTCTCTTGTTTGCCGTCAAACGGTTGAGCGCTGCCGTGTGTGTACGTGTCCTGTCGCACAATGCGGTGAAAACTCTCACACGACGTTAATAGTGTGATTAAGGTGTGTACGTGTCTGTAACGCACGTCCATAATGCGACTAAAACAGGAGTACTCCACACGTCTTAATTCCGTTTGTGTTTACTTCGAGTATGACTTTAATCAGATTAGGGTCATCAATAATCGCTGTTTACATGCTAGTTTCTTAATCAGAGTATCGTCTTAAGCTGTCAGTAGGAGTGACGGAACCAATCAAGAAACGTTACCTAATGCGTTCGGGTGCATAAATTTTGTTCCTGCTCGCCGTTGAGTCCCTGAGCGATGCTCGCTCTGCCTCTGTGGCCTTAACGTGTTTGATTTATTGATGGATATGTTGATATTTCTGAGATATCACTGGTTTCGTGATATCACTTGCTAACATGGTAATGTTTTTATTGAACAATTACAGACTTTGAATCAACTGATTTGATGTTAAAATAAAACAAGACGTTCAACTTTCGTCCTGAATCTTTAAAATGATGCCTGTCACGAAGCCGTGAGCTGGCACTCGAATTCGAACCGAATCACAGCTGGAAAACGGAATACAACGCACACGCTCGAACAGCCGAAGACACATCTACCAGCCATGCTTGCTGATTTTCTCTCGCCCAACGACGGCACCTTCGGCAAGGCGATTTATATAACGTTGGGGGTCGGGACACTTCCGATTCTAGAGAGCGTTTGATTGGATAGAATCTCATGAGTATCTGAAGTGCAGAACGATGTCAGCGAAGTGGTTGATGCGTAATGGTGGTAGATACTGTAAATTGCGAATCTTCTACGTCATTGTTTTGGCGCCCTCTAGCTGATGGAGAACTTTAAGGCGAACACATTCGTACTAAAAGACGCAAAACATCCGTTTTGTTTTCACGGGGACTTCAAACAATATGTTTTTACAGCTTCGCTTCTGTTATGCCGGCAGTCTCTTAGCCGGCTGTATAACGTATGGCGAGACGATACTTTCTGTCGTATCGTCCCCCTACAGGCGACAGGAACTGTGAAGAGAAAACAGTGTTTTAGCTTCCTTCTGACTTTAGTATACAGCCATGCCAGAATTTTCCTTCGAAATTTCCATTTCTAGTGGGACAAGTTTTGGTTTTTACACAAACGGGTGGTTTTGTATGTATTCTATAGCTTGTACGGATATCATTGTGTGTGTGTTTGTGGATATCGCATGAACCTGGCGCTAATCATGACAACCGGCAGTAAAGTACAGATAGGAACCCCCAAACAAAGACCAAAGTAGAACGATTTGAGAGACACGATGGGAAAAACCGCTGCCGAGATTAGCCCCGCCCACTCAGAACGATGTTCGGGGGGGGGGGAATACATGGGGAGGTCCAGAATGGCAGGTGATAACAAAAGCTATTTTCTGAGATCATGTAGCAGAAGCTTGCTAGCATTACATGGTTGCAGCTAGCGGCACGCTATCATATATCGATACCGAAGTGATTACGATCACGAGGAAAATAAGTTCGCCGCCTCAAATCCTCAAGATAACGGTTTAGAAAAATATAACTCGTGGCCTTTCTGGATTTCCGAGGGGAAAAACGCGCAAAAAGTACTAAAGAGTTCTAACAGGAGCACATTTTAAATAAAGTTTCATTTAATTCTTAATTTTCAGAACAATCGGAGTTCTCACATTGTTGTTTTTTTGTTTGTTTGTGAAACCCATAGTGGCGGATATTATAGTTGAGCGGTGTGTTTTTGTTTTTTTGTTGTCGTTGTTGTTGTTGGTTTTTTTTCTCGGCCCTCACCCCTCACGTGGGTCAGCGGTGTTTCTCAGGACTTCGATGGAGCTTTTTGATGATGCGGGTCGAGTCGCTACCGCTCTCCTCAATGACCATCCGGCTGCTGTTTGGATTGGCCGCACACTCTGCCGTGTGGATTCGAGGAGTGTGTGTGTGTGCTGTGATTGGTCAGGTGGGATAATGGAGGCATTGTGAAAGGAAGCATGTGTGTTTTGATGTAGGAGAGGGAACAGCTGACCTTTTTCAGGACCTGGGGGTGATGGGGAAGGAACGTCCTATAACAGCATGCTAACGTAGAGATGGCGAAAATCCATCTCGCTTCAACGAGGATGTTTTTTTTTATTTTTTTATTTTGAAAACACCGTACAGATATCAGAGACGATACCCGATTGGAGA
>NC_071263.1:26791970-26794470 GCF_023375685.1 Ictalurus furcatus
AATTACAGACAGTGCAAACAAGCAATAAAAGAAATGTGCAAATATAAATAGAATTAGAAATATACAAAGATGTGTAGAATTAGAAACATGCAAAAAGATAAAAATAAAAAAGGTATTATGATGATATTTTTTTAAAAGCAGGTATCAACACCTTCTGACCAATCAGAATCCAGAATTCAACAGCGCTGTTGATGCAGGCTGTCATTTTTAGATTTCAGGTTTGGAAGATGGGTTGTGTGTATCATCAGTTCTTCAGAACCGTGCACTGCAGTCTTCTCTGCCTTGGCCTGATCTTTCTCGTGGTGTTGCTACAGAGAACAGGTCGAGATCAGACGGTACACACGGGTCCGTTTCGTTCGGATCTCGTTTTAATTAGCATGGGCCAAGTCTGAAGTTTTGACAGTATCCGGATCCGATGAAGTCGTTGTTAAGGGAGGTTTTAATGCAAAACCGGTCACGTGGATTTAGAGATGCACAACAGCTGTGTGTGTGTGTGTGTGTGTGTGTGTGTGTGTGTGTGTGTGTGTGTGTGTGTGAGAGAGAGAGAGAGTGTGTGGGTGTATGGTAATTTTCTCCTGAGTCCTTCCTGTTACTTCATTCTGTCTTGAGGTAATTGTAAGCTCTGCAGTGGCGTATCTTAAAAATCTTATTCTGTAACTGTTGGAAAAGCAGCTTCGATTCTGAGCTTCTGTTCCACTCCTCCGAACCACCAGGGGCGCCGTTTAACACCTGGATTTTTCTCTCTGCATGCGCACATGTGCTGAGAGCTTTACCACAGAGTCATGTTATGACAGTGATGTCACACTCAGGGTTCAAACCTCAGGCTTCGATTCTTAAAGCGCATCTATTATGCCGTTGAAACGTGCCTCATTTTGTTTTAAACGTCTCGTACGATAGGTTTACGTGCATCCGAGGTCAAGAACCACTTTAACGTGCTCGTAATTTAAACCGCAGCATTAAATTTCCCCCGGTGTCACAAACGACTCGTTAAATGATCCGTTCTAAAGGATTCGTTCTGAACTCCTGCTTTCAGAGAGCATACTCTGCTCTGATTGGTCAGCCGTCCCAGTCTGCCGTGATGGGTCTACCGCTGTCCCTAGTGGTCAGTCGTGTAATTGCAGGGAGTTTGTAGGAAAGAGAGTCAAATTAAATGTCGCACAAACATAAATAAAATGTCAAAAGTTCAATCTTGAAATGTTTTGACTCAGTTTTTCATGTCAAATATTAATAAAATGAAGCAACATGTATAGAAATGACTGTTTAATATAGAAGTCTATAATTGTTGTGGAGTGAGGGGATCCTCGTGGATTGTTCGAAATATGCTAGGGGTCCAAAGCTCACAAAAGGTTGAGAACCACTGGTCTAGCGTATGAATTTTAGAAATAATATCGTCTCAAATGGAACACGTTAGTTTTTTTTACTAACCTGAAAGCCCCCCCCCCCCCCACCCGATTAATCGAAAAAAAAAAATAAAAAATAATCGGCCAACTTATCAATCATGAAAATAACCGTTAGTTGCAGCCCTAGTCCCATCGCTCACCACGCCAGCTCTGGTACGCCCTGCACCCATTTCGTCCAAGAATATGACCCATAATATTGCACCAGGGTTCAGTTCGAGGCGAATCGGGACCACACTCTCAGGCCTGCGGTGTCAAACCCGTTATGCTGCACTGAGCAGCGAACAATGCTTATGTGAAATCTGCCTTAATGACCAGTCTGAAGGAGCAGTTGAAAGAAAGGTCAGCAGCTTAGATTTAGTTTTTGGAGAAGAGCCCTGGACTTCAGCGCTTCCTGTCTGCTGAAATATGACCAAATATGTTTATGATTATGTGTGTAATCAAGTCTTGCTCACTTCTCTCTCTCTCTCTCGGCGTTGGCGGCTGATCGGGATTCCCGGGTGGACGGATCCGAGTGTGTGTTTTTAAAATATGTGCAAAAACATTCTTACGAGTCGTCTAGGTTTTGGCGCGAGTGGAGATTTTTTTAATATGCCTTCTGAGGCTGAGGAAAGCACGACGGCGAATGCTCACGGACGTACGTTTGAGGGATCAGAACTGATGTAGATTGATGTTGCTGCTGCTCACTGGTCAGGCTTGTGCAACTCATGAACGTCTCTTGATGAAAGATGGCGATCTTTGGTTACATCATGTAGTTCGACATGTTTTAATCCTATTCAGCATGCCCTGTTGGGTTTTTTTTTTTTTTTTTTTAAATCTAAACCAGGACACTAGCAAGGAATTGTGGGTAAACCGACGTGGCATGTGGTGTAGTTCATCAGTCGGGTGCAGTGGGTTTCTATAATACTGCGCTGGCACTGTGAGCAGTAATCAAAGCCTAGCTGTTCTTCTGATATTAGAATGTACGCACACGGCCATTTTGGGCCCCCGTGTACCATCGAGAATGGTTGTTTATGTAAGTAAACACTAGGGAGCAGTTCTGGTATAGGAAAATAATCAGCGTCACGGTGCTGTGATGTGGCCTGAAACAAACAGGAGTCACT
>NC_071263.1:26796970-26811970 GCF_023375685.1 Ictalurus furcatus
TTGTTGCACGTAAACACCTTATTCAGAAAATCCACTGAAAGGAGACCCGCTCAGTCCGCGTGGAATTGTGGGTGCTAACGGATGCTCAGGCAACCCGGGCATACTTACAACAACCGTCATATTCTGAATATGGCTGCAAGACCTTAAACTGAATTTCACGTGCATGTAGAGTAAACGCAGTCAGTGATTGACAAACGACGTATTGTGCAGCCTTAACTGAGTTAGCATAAGATGCATGTTACTCACACTGTACCCTGAATCAATCAATCAATCAATCAATCTCTCTCTCTCTCTCTCTCTCTCTCTCTCTCGTAGCAGCCAGTGAAGGGCGAGTCATCGGAGGAGAGGATTTTTTCCAGAAGGTAAGAGCTCAACTTTCTACGTTTTCGTACGTTTCGCACTGGTTTTTAAAGTTTCTCGGGATATAATAGAGAAGCATGGATGATGCTGTTACAGGAAAATAATGAACGACAACCTATGGGGTTCGATTATGGTGTGATGCAGCTCGATGCGAAAGGTCTGCACTTATATAGCGCTTTTTTAACCTTAGCAGTTCTACAAAGCGCTTTACACTGTGTCTCATTCACCCATTCTCACACACACACACACACACACACACACACACCAATGGTAGCAGAGCTGACATGCAAGGCGTTAACTTGCCATCGGGAGCAGCTCGGGGTTCAGTGTCTTGCCCAAGGACACCTGGAGTCACGTGGGCCGGGAATCGAACCGCCAACCCGCTCTACCACCTGACCCACAGCCGCTGCTGTTACCACCTAGAGGTTGATTATCTTCCTAATAACATCATGTCATTTAAGTGACTAATTCCTCTTATACCAGATTTTTTTTTTTAACACTTAACAATTTTTGTTAATTAAAGAATACATTGAATTTTTTTTATCCAATTATAGCTACATTTAATGTTGTTGAGCATCCATGAAACAAGTCTCTGTGTAAGTTGTTACTATAGTGTCTCTCTCTCTCTCTCTCTCTCTCTCTCACACACACACACACACACACACACACACACACACACACACACACACACGTGTATGTGACTTGAGGAAGTGGATTTCTCATAGGTGTTGACATTTCTCTCTCCACTCGTAGACAAAGCATTCACTTTGTCCCGTTGAGTTTCAGGGAATTTCACAGACGTCAGCTCTCGGTAGTAGACGCGAGCCGACTGAGATCAGATCGTCGTTATTTTGCCAGTTTGGTTTGAAATGATACTTCGGTTTCTTTGTTCTTTTGTCTTTCCTTTTTTTTTTTCGTCACTTTGTGTACACCGAGAGCATTAAGGTAGGTGTGGGAGAGGAGGAAGTGAAATTTATATCACTATATAATTTAATATAATATAATATAATATAATATAATATAATATAATATAATGTAATATAATGTAATATAATGTAATGTAATGTAATGTAATGTATGATTTTATAGGCTTACATGAAATAAAAACCTAAATATAAAAAGGTTAAACGAGGCTTTATTTGAGCACTTCGAAATACAACTTCATGTTGTTGCAATGAGAAACAGCCTGAGGGCGCTGTGGGATACGCTGTTGTGACTGCACAGAAGGGGAGAAGGAGAATGAGTGGCTATTAAAGAGATGGAGTTAAGCACGGTCGCGCGTTTTTCTGACGAATACTTTATATCTTTTACAAGCGTAGTATCCCACACGCCTATAAAACTTTTTGAAATACTGGTAGGACGGTAACCTAAATAATGTGTTAAAAATCTAAATATTAAATCAAATTTTCAAAACACGGCTGGGTCACATACCTTTTTTTTTTTTCCCCCCCCGCAAAGCCGACGTACGGCTTCATCCAAATTTATTGGGTCACCTCTCTCGTGAGGCCCGAATCCAAAATGTTCCCAGATCGCCGATCTAACATTTGGTTTCGCACGAAGAAATCGCAGAACTCGCCTGTCTGGATTTTGCCGCGCTCAAACAAACCCGTGACAAACTAACAGACAACACCATATCGGGCGTTTGATTATGATTACGTCATTTTATTAACATAAAATCTCCCACTATATGGTAGGCTATAAATACAAATTAATATAGCAACCATTATTATTATTATTATTATTATTATTATTATTATTATTATTATTACACTTGGCCTCACATTATCTTCAAGCACTCACGGTTGAATTAATGAATGTAAGCTGTCCAGTCCCTGAGGCACTAAAGCAACCCCAAACCATAACATTTCCACCACCGTGCTTCACAGTTGGTATGAGGTGCTTCTCCTGAAAAGCTGTCTTTGGTCAGTGCCAAACATGTCCGCTGTTACTGTGACCAAACAGCTCTATCTTTGATTCGTCTGTCCAGAGGACATTACTCCGGTCTTTGCCTATGTGCTCATCGGCAAACTGTAGTCCTGCAAAGGCATTTTCCTTACAATAAATGCGTTTTATTAGAGTTATTTAGGTGGCACGGTGGCTTAGTGGCACCTTTTGCCTCACATCTCTACAGCTGGGGGTTCGATTCCCGCCTCCGGCCTGTGCGCATGGAGTTTGCACGTCCTCCCCGCGCTTCGGGGTTTCCGCCGGGTTTTCCTCCCCCAGTCCAAAGACATGTGCTGTAATCTGATTGGCATTTCCAAATCATCCGTAGTGCGTGCGATTGTGCCCTGAGATGGGTCGGCACCCCGTCCAGTCAGAAAGAGAAAAAAAAAAAAAAAAAAAAGAAAAGGTGAAAAACAACTGTGTGAAATTTCAGAATCCGTGTGTTTCATCTCTCTTTCTTGGAACTGAACTATCTGCCTATATCCTGCTTTTCTCCTCGTTACTGCCGTCTAAATTCACGTTCTATCATCATTCCCATGGGAATACCAATAAACTTTTTCCCTAATCCTGTTGTCACTGCAGAAATCATGTAAAAATGTGTCCCTGGATGTGTGGAAAGCCGCAGAACTATTGCAGTCCCCGTCCTCGTTTATTTCCTATTGTTCAGAAACAAAAGAATCGACGAGCTCGGCTGTTTTTTTGGCTCAGAAGAACGCCGAAACGTCGCGTTTCACACGGCAGAGTCATGTTCAGGAATCCGGGAAGTTCAGGTTTAGAAAAAGCTCGAGATAAACAGAAAAGATTAAACATTAAGTTTGTGGGTTTTTTTTTTTTTTTTCTGGTGCTGGTTTCTTTGCGCGATTTATTTATTTATTTTTCATTCCTTCTTCATTCCCTGGTTCTTTTTTCAGATGAAGCAGAAGAGATAATGGAACAGTGTATCTTTATATAGTGCATACAAACGCTCTTTGAACGCAAACGTGCAAGAACACGCGTGTGTAAGTGTGTCGGCTCACACGCCGAGTAACGTGATTGGTTCATTTCCTCCTGGTCACTTCCTGTTTCTGCTTCCGTGATGCCCCTGAAAGGGTTATCATGGTCACCGAGGTATAACTGTGCGTTCGAGTCGTCCCGGAAGTTCGTGTTTACGAGTTGGGAAGTCGTAATTACGACGTCAGGTACGTTCAAGGTCGGACCAAGATGGCGGTGTACCTTTTTCTTAATTAACTACAAAAAAAAAAGTTTGTTTTTAACCCGACTTCTCGAAAACGAAGAACAAAGAATGCGCATCAGGTGTGTTATGCTTTTTATTTATTTATTTATTTATTTATTTTTTTAAACCAATTTATGAATCCGCTGTAAACTTTATCGTTGGATATTTATAATAATTGTATCTGTTGTGTTTTGTGCAGGCGGTTAGCTTGTTTTATGGTAAATTTAAAAAAAAAAAAAAAGCCTGACAAAGGCGCGTCAGTGACTTGCCGCATATAGACTAGCAAACACAAAGTAACTAAACTCAGCTCCTGAGGCGAGTAAACATTCGATTTCGAAAAATTTACCGCCAACTAAAGACCGTTGATTTTCCCACCGTGGTTTCTTACCGACGCGCCCCCGACTCGGAAACTCTGACCTCAAAGAAAATCCCGAGTTTCTCCACTCGTAATTACGACTTTGTGGTGGCTTTCGTGTGCGTTCAGTTCGTAAATACGATCTATCCGACCATTAAATGCATTTTTTTCGTTGCCACGTTTTTGCAGGACGCTAAAAAAAAAATCGACAGCAGACAGACGAATCTGACGAAGCGACGTACGGAATAGCACACGAGGCTCCGTTTTGGAACGCAAGACGATCTTTTTTGCTATGCGAGCGCAAAACCTACGCTTATAAGCCCCGCCCCCAAACAATCCCAGAATCGGGTCCTAAGTATTCCACCCAAGCATGTAAAGACGGATATCGATCCCAAGTGTGCACAAGGCTCATCTCTCTCTGTAAATTATTATCTTTTTTTTTTTTATGTCCGAGTGTTTACTTTCCTCTAACGGAAGCCACTTGAGTGCCGAGGAAGAGGAAAAAGGCGTGGTTAAATGCGTGAATGTGAGAGGTGTGTTCTGTGTGTTCCGTCGTTCGTGTGTGGTCTCGCGCTGATCTGCTCCAGCCGCAGCAGCACGGCTCGTTGGGCCCGTCCCTCAGACGCTGCGCTTTAATATCACTCAGACATGCTTCCACTGAATACTTTGACAATGAGCCGCTTCCTGAAGGAGAAGACGTGGAGTCAGAGTTTTTCCCACGCTTTCTCTTCAAGCCGCCGAAGCTCCGCGGTGCACACCTAGGGCGTAAACGTTCCTGTTTACTACACTAATCATTACTAATACTGCTTTAATACTCTTTTCTCTCACAGAATTCGCTTTATGGACCGTATAAACGCCATCACAAGCGCCCGACTCATTAGCATGCCTTTCACAGCCGTGCAAAGTAGCCATCTTCTAGTCTGGTACTTTTTCAAGCGGTCCTTTGATGGACGCTGCAATCAACAAACCATGTTTACTGGCCCAAATCTGCTACCAAAGATGTGTTGGCGGTTTTTTTTTTTTCTTTCTTTCTTTCCCTTTTTTTTTTTTTTTTTTTCTTTTTTCTTCTTCTTCAGTTTAGTGACCGTTTCTTCCCCCAACAGCTTACATCACAGTCTGATGCATATACACGGAAGAGCCAATCAGATTGCAGATTTGAAGGACATCACGCTTGGTCTAGCACTTAGGACTGCCTGTGCGTAGTACGTTTGTGGGCGGGGCTCATCATCGCTGTTTTGCGTTCACATTGAAGGATTCCTTCCGAACCGTGGCTCGATCGGTCCGCGCTAGGCTCATTTTAAAACGCGGAGCCGAGCTCATATACGAGTTACGAGAACTACTAATTACGTTTCTACAGTTCTACAAAAAAATAGTCCTACAAAACTCTGGTTTTATATATATATATATATATATATATACTAAAATATATATCTGGTTTTATATATACACCCCCTCCTTTGCTCTTACTGTAACCACCACTCTTCTGCGAAGGCTTTCCACTAGATTTTGGGGCGTGGCTGTGGGGATTGGTGTTCATTCAGCTAAAGAGCGTTAATGAGATCAGGGACTGATGTCGTGTGAGGAGGTCTGGGGTGTAGTCGGTGTTCTAGTTCATCCCAAAGTCGTTCAGTGGGGTTGAGGTCAGGGCTCTGTGCAGGACACTCGAGTTGGAGCTGGCTTTGTGTACAGGGCCGTCGTCATGCTGGAACAAGTTTGGGCCTCTGGGTTCCAGTGAAGGGAAATCTTCATGGTTCTGCTTCTCCAACCACACACTGATGCGAATCCTGTTCACTACATAAACCATCACAAGCATCTTAGGCCTTGAAGGATCCTTCCAGATCTTACTCCTGCCTTCCTGAGGCCTACAGGCTCCTCCTTTCTCTTCAGTGACTTCAGTACTACTGACAAATCCAGTGTTAATCATTCATTCATTCATTCATTCCTCTTCAGTAACCATGTTATCCTGGTCAGGGTTGCGGCGTATCGATTGTTTCTTGGACACGTTTAAAATGCTCCGCCCATCTCCGTTTGCTTATTTTCTTGGCAGACAAGTGAGAAATCCAAGATGGAGGACAGAGTGCTGGTGAGGAGAAACGAGTCTTGTTAGTGAGCGAATATGAAGAGATTCATGGCAAACAACCTCCTCGTGACCAGAGTCACACCAGTCTTTATTTCATCTGCGTTACCGATGACGACGATCATTCTGATCTGTAGATCAAGCTAGGCTAGTCAGTTAGCAGAAACTAGCTAGGACTGGTAAGAGTGTTGTCATGGTTGCAGTGTGTGTGTGTGTGTGTGTGTGTGTGTGTGTGTTTGTCTTGTGAGCTGTTTATGTCGAGGAGATGTTGGCAGCTTTGAGTCATCTATGAGCCACCAGACTCCAAGAACGTCAAAACAAACTCAAGTGTCTGAAGCGTAAATTCCATGAAATCTACTCCACTCGTTATTCGTGCGTCCTTGCGGAACGTCTTCTGAATGACGCAAAGCTGGACGTAAGTATTCCAACGACGTACCAGGTTTTGAGCGCGCGAACGGTTCCGATGCGGACGTTGGCAAAACTGTAAGGATATATAACTATAACGAGCTATAAGATGTTTAAGGTAAAAGCAGTTGGTTATTTATAAGGCATGCGTAATGGCTACGTACGACAGAGTGTTCCACAGAGTGTTCTTCATTTCAGTGGACGAGTGTAAAGGGAACGCGTGCGAGTCTCGATATGGTATTCTAGGGTACGGTGCCACGGTTAAACCCCTCGTCAGCCTCGCAGCGCCATCTGCTATTGTGTTTTGTGCAACTTCTGGAAATGCCTCTGGTTCCCGTCAGCAACGTGACGAAAGTCTGCAGTCAGTCGAAGAGCGCTCTTGAACTCCAGATCACAGCCTCGGCCCCAGCTGCACGAGCGCAGCCGTGATTTAAAGCTCTGTTTGTACGTCGCTGAAAGGTTTTGCTTCACGGACGAGAACGTTTTTGTTATTTGGCGTTTATAACCAAAACCTCGTTACGCAATGCTTCAGAGATGATTAGAAAGGAGGAGAGGAGGAGAAATTCGCTCATCACTGGGGTTCTAGTCCGGGTCTGGGTATATCCGGATGCGTGTTGTGGAAGCACAGACAGTAGATATATGGGAATATCCTGGGATTTGAACATGCAACCTTCTGGTTATAATCTAACGGAATTTGGATTCACCTTTAACCTTAGACAAGGTGTTCGGGGTCGAGGGTTTTATGCGTTTATCCTCAGTATGTGCTTTATTTATCCAGCCGTGCATGGATTCCGTAGTCAACCTGAAAGTGATATCAGCCCTCTTCCACATACATGAGCTCACGGACGCTGCTGATTGGCTATTGTCTTGGTGTTCGACTGGGAGGAAGAGTGGTCCACCCCTCCTACCCAGAGAGCACAGACAATTTTGCGTCCTTGGCGGACGCACGGCGGCTGTGCGTTTTGTCAGGATTCGAATTTGCGATCTCCGGATGATTCCATCCATTTTCTGTACCGCTTATTCTACACAGGGTCACTGGGAGCATGGAGCCTGTGCCAGGGAACTCTGGGAACGAGGCGGGAGACACCCTGGACAGGGTGCCTACCCATCACACGCTGGGAGACAGTTTGGAAATACCAATCAGCCTAAAACGCAGGGGTTTGGAAACCAGAATACCTGGAGGAAACCCCCGAAGCACGGGAAGAACGCAGGGCCGAGACGGGACTCGAACCCCCAACCCTGGCGGTGCGAGGCGAACGTGCTAACCGTACACCGTGACTTAACACGAACCCCGTCACAACCTGACTAACCACAGAGTCACCGATGACCGATCTGATATCAGTTAATGATTGATGCTCGAATCGTTGTGCGTCTTTGGGATCTCCCGAGTTCGATCACAGCACGTGAACACTCGCGGACCGTTAATAAAAAAGATGGCCAGTCTTTGGGTTTGAAGTCCTTCCACGTGGACTCTTAATGGACTCTTAAAACTTTTTCCATCTGAACCACAGTTTGGCAAAAAAAAAAAAACACGACCACTTGGTTATTAGAGATTCTTGATGCACACACACACACACACACACCACTAAAACCTGAGCCAAGTAGCAGTTAGGATGGAGAAAGAGAACGACAGGCTGAGAGACGCTGAGGAAAGAGAAAGAAATCATGCTGTCGCAGCAGGTCGTAATGCTTTGTGCCGCAAAACTCTTACGAAAGGAATTTGACCGTCGCAAGAGGACTGAGTTACATGTCCACGTGTTTGTTTATCTGTTTATTTATTTATTTACTTGCATTAAAAAAAAAAGAAAAAAGTATGTTTTTCCCGTACACTGACCCCATTTGTTCTGGATGTGGTGTGAGGAATGTCCACAACAAGACGAATCTGTTTCCAGCAAATCAGCCTGAACTGCGATGCACTCAACCATCACCTGTCTACTGCCATGACTTTAAACACAACTTAAGCTCACGTTAAACACACCGCAAGCGCTCTGCTGCTTCCATCACACAAAGGTCAGAAACATTGTGAAGTGATTATTATTATTATTATTTTTAAACTGTATTTTATTCCAATTTGAAGTATGTGCGCTACTGTTAAACACTTCTACACAGATCAGCCATAACATTAAAACCACCTGCCTAATAACGTGTCGGTCGTCCTTGTGCCCTCAGCGTCGAGGCATGGACTCCACCTCCGAGACCTCTGAAGGTGTGCTGTGGTATCTGACGCCAAAACGTTCGCAGCAGATCCTTTAAGTCCTGTAAGTTGCGAAGTGAGACCTCCATGGATGGGACTTGTTCGTCTAGAACATCCCACAGACGCTCGATCGGATTGAGATCTGGCGAAGGCGTCGCTGATCCTCGGGCGCCCGTCACCGGTTGTCCTTCCTTGGACCGCTTTTGGTAGGTAGTAACCACTGCATACCGGGAACACCCCACAAGACCTGCCGTATTAGAGACGCTCCGACCCGGTCGTCCAACCATCACGATTTGACCCTCGTCAGAGTCGCTCAGATCCTTACGCTTGCCCATTTTTCCCGCTTCCAACACGTCAGCTTCAAGAGCTGACCGTTCACCTGATGCCTAAAGTCTCCCGCCCCTCCACAGGTACCACTGTAACGAGATAACCAATGTTATTCACGTCACCTGTCAGTGGTTTTATTGTTCTGGCTGATCAGCGTATGTATATTTTTTAAATAAAATCATATACAAGATGTGAATGATCACCGTAAAAGGGGTTCGGGTGGTTTGTGTAGTATTTCAGATATTTTGGGGGGCGTAAACAAAATAAAATCAATAAAAAAAAAAAACCAACGACCTAAAAAGTAATAAATAAAATATTCAAATGAATTAAAATAATAAAATCTAACAAAATAATATCCTTTAAAAAAAAAAATAGATTAAACGTATGAAATAAAAAAGGAACTAATCCCCGTGATATTCATGTATGTAAATTTTTTTTCCTGAAAGTGTGCGTCAGGATTTGCTGACAGGTTTCCAAATGCAGCTCGTTGTAGAGATTAGTTTTATTGTAGAACATGGTTTTCGATGCCAGACAGCTTTCTCGGGTAATTACGAAACCCGTGTTCCAGATTGTTCCGCTCCCGTTTAGTGGATTACGAGCGTTAATTTCACACACTGCCGTGTTTTTCCTCTGCTCCGCTGATGCCTGCTGAGTGTTTGGACGTTGGCGCTATTGTAGCAGGCGTACTTCTATATACACAGATATATACAGGCCAGGTGTGTGTGTGTGTGTGTGTTTGTGTATTTGTGTTTATATCTTGGTGGGGACCAAATCATCAAGAATAGTTTAATATCTAATGGGTTTGATCTGGTGAGGAGATTTCATTGGTTGTCATGAGGAAAGGATTTTTTATTTTTCTTTCTTCAAACAAAGACTACAGTTTTCATTAGGGAAGGTCCTCACAAGGATAGTAAGGTGTGTGTGTGTGTGTGTGTGTGTGTGTGTGTAAACGTTCTCTCTCTCTCTCTCTCTCTCTCTCTCTCTCTCCCCCCCCCTTTTTTATTTATTTATTTATTTATTTATTTTTGTTTTTTTTTTTACACTATCCCCACAAGGATAGTAAGGTGTGTGTGTGTGTGTGTGTGTGTGTGTGTGTAGGTTTTCCCCTTTTATTTATTTATTTTATTTATTTATTTATTTATTTATTTATTTACACTATCCTCACGAGGATAGTAAGGTGTGTGTGTGTGTGTGTGTAGGTTTCCCCCTTTTATTTATTTATTTATTCATTTATTTATTTACTTACACTATTCTCACAAGGATAGTAAGGTGTGTGTGTGTGTGTGTGTGTGTGTGTGTGTGTGTGTGTGTGTGTGTGTGTATAGGTTTCCCCCTTTTATTTATTTATTTATTTATTTATTTATTTATTTATTTACACTATTCTCACAAGGATAGTAAGGTGTGTGTGTGTGTGTGTGTGTGTGTGTGTTCTCTCTCGTTTTTTATTTTTTTAATTGTTTTTTACACTCTCCTCACAAGAATATTAAGGTGGGGTGGGGGGGGGTCTCTAACCTCTCTCTTTTTTTTCTTCCTCCCCCCCCCCCCCCTTTAGATTTTGACATTTCACAGACTCAGCTTTTTTTTCGGTCCAACTGCATACATATTTTTGCAGAACGTGTGTGAGTGTGTGAGTGTGTGAGTGTGAGAGAAATGAATGGAAAGATGGAGAGACGCTGTGAGTCTGAGAGAACGCCAGACCTGTGTTTTGTCACTGAAATGTGCAGGTGTGTGTTTATTACCTCCGCACGGAATAAAAGCCGGCTTATTCTCCAGCTCAGTGTTTCAGATGGAAGTTATTAAAGCCTAATTAATGGTGTGTTTATTAATCGACTCATTGCTTTGTAAGATTTTGAAAGTGAGAAAGACTGATGCGGTGTTTAAAATACAGCACCGTGTTAAAATGTCCGTCATAAACACTATAATCATTCAAATTATGATCGAGTTCTTTCTTCATGCGATGTGAGTGAAGAGCAGCTTGGAGATATATATAACACGCACATATAATTACATAATTATACTTTATTATTCATTTTATTATTATTATTATTATTATTATAGCAGCTGCAGTTAAAGGAATCCTGAAACTTACTTTATGCAAATGAGAAAATACATCAACTTTTACTTGATGTCGGCTTATACTACATTGGCAAATCATCCATCCATCCATCCATCTTCTATACCGCTTATCCTTTTCAGGGTCACGGGGAACCTGGAGCCTATCCCAGGGAGCATGGGGCAGAAGGCGGGGTACACGCTGGACAGGGTGCCAATCCATCGCAGGGCACAATCACATACACACTCACACACCCATTCATACACTACGGACACTTTGGACACGCCAATCAGCCTACCGTGCATGTCTTTGGGCTGGGGGAGGAAACCGGAGTACCCGGAGGAAACCCCGCAGCACGGGGAGAAAATGCAAACTCCGCACACACACACAGGGCCACGGTGGGAATCGAACCCCCGACCCTGGAGGTGTGAGGCGAACGTGCTCATTGGTAAATCAGTCATTATAATTTTCAATTTGTTAATGATCGACACGGTGCGCTTTTTAATGTTATTACTCTTTCTGCTTTCTCTGTTACATAACAAGCTGTGTTTTTTTTTGGGTCTCATTAACTCTCCGGTGAGATACCTGTATTTGGTTGCTATAGGAACTGACTTCCGTGTCAGAAAACATACTGACTTATACATGAGATTTTATGTAAATGTTAAATAAACAGCAAAAAGCTGTGAGTGAATGAATTTAAAAAAAAAAAAAAGAAAGAAAGAAAAAACCACCCGTGTAAAATATTTGTCCTGACCAGATGTGTAATATTATGTTATGTGCTGAATGATAAATTCTTACATTACTAAACAAAGGGTTAGTAAATGTCTAAAACGAACGAACCTGGCGAGTGAGTCATGGCTTCTTGTGCCGTCTAACTTAAAAGAATAATATTGCGCTCTTGGACACCACACGCTACTATGACTTGCACTAAACAGCACTTACTTTTGCTCAAGATGTCTACATACAAACGTTTCACAAGGGTTTTTTCGTTCCGCGTTAAAATCCATCGAGGCGTGTGTTTTCATGGTTCGAATTCTGTTTTTGAGAGCTATAGAATGTACCCAAGGCTTAAAGGATTGACTGAACTCTAGTGAAACGCTTGCTCAGGATTTGGCAGAGTTATCTGGCAACCGAGTGGGTGCTCCGACTGTGAGATGAAGTCTGATGAGGAATGATGGTGTAGGGTGTGTAGCAGAAGCTTGTCGTAAACTTAAGACCTCGGAGCGTGACGTCTTATTGGCCAGCGGTCCAAATGTGACAGTTTTTTTCCACATGATGGTACCAGTATGTCAGTCAGAAGAACAAGAACAGTCACAGATGCGGCTCTGTCGTGGTCTGGGGTGCACTTCAGCCAAGGGTGCAGAGCTACGGATCTCAAAAGTGGGGTCCGGGAAGCAAAGGCTCCAAAGACTCCTTCCGTAAATGTTAAATAAACACCTCCTTACCACCATCTGGAAATATAAAGAATTCACAACATTAAAGTCTATAAATAAAGTTATGTGTAATAAAGTGGAATGACATGGGGGGAAGCAGTTCTCCAAGGCAAGGTAAGGCAAGGAACTAGCTGAAATCCGTGAGTAATTATACCTCCTATCTGTGCAAATTAATATGAGCTGGGTTTGTAAATTGATGGTCTATTAAAAAGGCTTTTCGTTATCAAGGTGTCACACAGGAAACATCTCATGATGGGTAAAAGCAGAGAGCTCTCCCAAGACCTTCGCGACCTTATTGTTGCGGAACATATCGATGGAATCGGATACGGACGTATTTCAAAACTTCTGAATCCTCCAGTGAACGCCATTAGGGCCGTTAACCGCAAGTGGAAGCAACATCACGCCGTCATCAACCGGCCACGCACAGGAGCTCCTCGCAAGATTTCTGACCAGGGAGTCAGAAGAACAGTCAGAAGAGTAGCTCAAGGACCAAGGAGCACTCGGAAAGAGCTCCAGAAACACTTGGAGGCAGCAGGTGCCATCGTCACAGAGAAAACAATAGACTATGCAGTCCAGTGCTCACGCTCACCACACAAGACTCCATTACTAAAGAAAAGGCATGTCGAAGCTTGTTTAAAGTTTGCTACAACTCATTTGGACAAGCCTATGAGATACTGGGAGAGTGTCGTCTGGTCAGACGAGAGCAGAATTTAACTTTTTGTCTGTCGTACTACACACCATGTTTGGAGAAGAACCGGCACTGCACATCACCCTAAAAACACTACACCAACAGTGAAGTTTGGAGGTGAAGCATCATGGTGTGGGGCTGTTTTTCATCATATGGTACTGGCAGACTTCATATAATCGAAGGAACGATGAATGGAGCCCTTTACCGGGAGATTCTTGAGAAGAATCTGCTGCCATCCACCAGGATGATGATGATGATGAGACGTGGGTGGAGCTTCCAGCAGGACAACGATCCAAAACATACAGTGAAGGAGACTCTCCATTGGTTTCAGAGGAAAATAAATCCAGGTGTTAGAATGGCCCGGTCAATCACCTGACTCGAATCCAACTGAACAAGATTTAAAGACGATATGTTCAGAAGGACGGGCCGAAAATCACACCTGAATACCGCGGAACGTTAATTTCTTCCTACAGGAAGCGTCTTGTAGCTGTCGTTACAAAGGCTCCACTAACTATTAAATATATTTCACTTGGCGTGTTCGATACTTTTTTCCCCGCATTATTACATTCCGCGTTATTACACATAACTTAATTTATGGACTTTAACGTGTGGATTTCTTTATATTTCCAGAGTTCTTGAGTTAATACCAAAGTCTGGTGAAAATTTAATGTGAAGAACCTCATAGGAAATATATTTACTGAAACAAAGGTTGACTGGTCCAATACTTATTTCCCCCAATTGTGTGTGTGTGTATATGTGTGTGTGTGTGTGTGTGTGTGTGTGTGTGTGTGTATATATATATTTATTTATTTATTTTGTTTGACATGGTTTGCGAATTGCAACCGCGGGACATTCATAACCAACGGTACCCACGCTACTGCAGAAAAACAAGTACCGTGACGTTTTAAGAATCTTGGTACCGACTTGGTACCGAAGTATCGGTTCTCGTGACATCCCCAGTTCAGAGCACATCGTTGCGGACTCTTCGCGTTCTGTCCGTCACCTATTCGAGCGATCGCACTCTGGGGAAAACGCTACAGAGTGACAACCAAGACACTTCAGCACTTTGGAGCCCAGGTTTCTGCATAAACACTGTATATTTAAATTCTAGCCTGCGTTACTTGTCCTCTGCTCTTACTCAGTCCCTCCCGGATGCAGTATTTTGCAATCTTTCAGATTTTCCGCAGATTTATCCCCCCTTTGCTGTTCTAACGCGCTCCAGTCTTCTGCGAAGACTTTCCACTAGATTTTGGGGCGTGGCTGTGGGGATTTGGGTTCATTCAGCTACAAGAGCGTTAGTGAGGGCAGGTACTGAGGAGGTCTGGGGTGCAGTCGGTGTTCCAGTTCATCCCGACGGTGTTCATTGGGGATGAGGTCAGGGCTCTGTGCAGGACACGTGAGTTCTTCAGCACCAACCTTAACACACCGTGTCTTCATGGAGCTGGCACAGGTTTGTGCTCAGGTTTGGGCCTCTTGGTTCCAGGGAAGGGAAACTGTAAAGCTACAGCACACAGAGACTTCGGACACGATGGTGCGCTTCAGACTTTGTGGCAACAGTTTAGTAGAAGAGGCACGTATGGGTGTGATGGTCAGGTGTCCACATACTTTTGGCCGTGTAGTGTATGTCCATCGACGTAGTCATCCATCATAGTCGTTACACACCTGACGTTAATGTCTGGAGACTCTGATTGGTTCAGAGGTTCTGAAGGTTCCACTGAGAGATGATGTGTGTCGTAACTGACGATCTCGCAGCCATCCACAAGAGCGTCTCACACACGTGCAGCAGGTTTAGAGACCTTACTGTTGCTTTACGTGTGTGTGTGTGTGTGTGTGTGTGTGTGTGTGTGTGTGTGTGTGTGTGTGTGTGTGTTCCTACTGCTAGCGTTTATGATCATTAGTTAGAAGTGACCTCAAGATGGTGCTCTTTAAAAATAAAAATAAAAATAAAAAA
>NC_071263.1:26821970-26841970 GCF_023375685.1 Ictalurus furcatus
GAAAGAAATCGGATTGGATTTCTCTGCCTGGCTCACGAGAACGGAATTTCTCCAGCAACCGATAAAGAACAGCACCAAAGAGAAGAGCAAAAGTATGCAGTGGGGATGTACGGTGGTGCTTGAAAGTTTGTGAACCCTTTAGAATTTTCTGTGTATATATATGACTAAATATGACCTTAAACATCATCATATTTTCAGATAAGTCCTAAACGTAGATGAAGAGAAACCGGTTAAACAAATGAGACAAAAATATCACGCTTGGTCATTTATTTATTGAGGAAAATGATCCAGTATGATCATTTTCAAAAGTGTGAACCTCTCGGATGAATACATGGAGAATACATGGTGAGGGATCTGAGACCGTTCCTCCATACAGAATCTCTCCAGATCCTTCACATTTCGAGGTCCACGCTGGTGGACTCTCCTCTTCAGTTCACCCCACAGGTTTTCTATGGGGTTCAGGTCAGGGGACTGGGATGGTCATGGCAGGATCTTGAGTTTGTGGTCAGTAAACCATTTTTGTGTTGATTTTGATGTTTTGGATCATTGTCCTGCTGGGAGATCCAACCACGGCCCATTTGAATCTTTCTGGCAGAGGCAGTCAGGTTTTCATTTAATATCTGTTGAAATTTGATGGAGTCCATGATGCCATGTATCCTAACAAAATGTCCAGGTCCTCTGGCAGAAAAACAGCCCCAAAACATTAAAGATCCACCACCATATTTAACCGTGGGCATGAGGTACTTTTCCATATGGCTACCTCTCTGTGTGCACCAAACCCACCTCTGGTGTTTATTACCAAAAAGCTCTATTTTGGTTTCATCTGACCGTAGAACCCGATCCCATTTGAAGTTCCAGCAGTGTCTGGCAAACTGAAGACGCTCGAGTTTGTTTTTGGATGAGAGTAGAGGCTTTTGGTGGTGATGTGGTGATGTAGGTGACTTCGGATTGTAGTTTTGGAGACTTTCTGACCCCAAGATGCAACTCACTTCTGCAATTCTCCAGCTGTGATCCTTGGAGATTTTTTAACCACTCGAACTGTCCTCTTCACAGTGCGTTGAGACGATATAGACACACGTCCAATTCCAGGTCGATTCATAACATTTCCATTTGACTGGAACTTCTTAATTATTGTCCTGATGGTGGAAATGGGCATTTTCAATGATTGTGCTATTTTCTTATAGACACTTCCCATTGTGTGAAGCTCAACAACCTTTTTCCGCACATCACAGGTACATTCCTCGCTCTTACCCACTGTTACGAATGACTAAGGCAATTTGACCTATGTGTTACCTCATATTTATACCCCTGTGAAACAGGACGTCATGATTGAACAATTTCCTGTTCCTAGTCACCCAGGTGTACTGAAAGAAAAGTAAAATATCAGTGGGAGTATACTTCAAATATATTTTTCTCATATGAATCCATAGGCGTGCCAATAATTGTTGCACACCTATATTAAACAAAGATTTTTGGGGGGGGATAAACCTGTATTGTGTTTGTAATTGTCTGATATCCATGAGAGCGGAGTATTTCTGTGAATTTTTTGGAACAAAAGGTTAAACAGTAAAGACATTTTTTCACAGTCTTCATTGCTCATATTTACCAAGGGTGCCAATATTATTGGAGGGCGCTGTATTTTATAGTGTTAATATCTTCATTATTACTCGAAAATAGTGTAAATAGTAAAAACGAAGACCTACTCTAAGCAGGGGTGGACAGACTTTTGACAGGTAGTGTATTTTTTTGCGTAATATATGCTGGCTGTTTTAGAGTCTGGGCTTTTAGAGTCATGAACGCAACAGAAACACTAAATACGTGATTTTTGCTCCAACGTGATAAAAAAAATAAATAATAATAATTAGTGAGGGGGATAAGATTAGCTATTTTTGTCTGCCAGTCGCCGAACAGTTTCCTTGCCAACGGATTTTATTCGAAATAATCGTAATAACCTTTTATAACCCTGACGCTAGCACGCGGAATCCACATAACTTGTCTTTCTCCTGGTTCTCTTCTCCTCCTTTTGATTCCTCACGTGTTTTTAAACGTTCTGCCTGTTCCTCTGCTTCCTTTATCACTCCCTCAAGCTCTTTTCCTGAGCTTGAGAAAGTCCCTCGGTGACGTCGCTGAGGTTTTTGCTCCAAGAAGCAGATGGCTTTGCCTTTACGTCTGCCGATAATCCATAAAGCGCGCACTATACTGTAGAAACACGCGATGCTGTTGGACTCGGAGATTTAAAAAAAAAAAAACGGAATCCGCTTTACCTGCCGATTTATCTCGACTCTCGGAAGAGAAGCTCGGAAGGTTTAAGCGGGCAAATTAGACGCCCAGATGTTTGTGGGTGTGAGAGAAAGCAGGGCCGGAATGACAGAGTATCTGTTTCCCTGCGGCGCGGCGCGGTTCTGCAACTGCTGCATATTTTCCTGCCGATCGCGCTGAACGAGAAATGCCTGTGCTGTTATTTTCATGTCAAGAATAATCTCGCATGAAGGCGATCACGGGATTTCTGCCTCGTTTTAGGAAGTACCGATCTGTAATCAGATCGATTGATGAGTATACCTTGGTTTGCAGAGCGCGGTCTGTACATGACGGCTAATCCTGGATCGGGTAGGAGGATCAAACACCACGGAGCAATCTGTTATGGGGAAAATAATCCACAACACCATGCAGTGAATTACTTTCCACATAACAGCACGCCCTGAAGCTTGTTTTATTCCTCTTATCTCAATACAGGTTTTCATTTCAAATGCCATTTTGTTAAAGCCTGACATGCTTTTTATCCATTTCTAGTTACTTAGTCATGTTAATTAGTTATTAATAAATGAATAGTTATTAATTAGTTAATAATGTTTTGGGGGTGCTGTGTGTGTGTGTGTGTGTGTGTGAAACTATTTCTTTTATGTTAGTGCTTACGTTATAGCAGATGCACGGCAAACGATCCGTTACTATAGAAACAGCACATTAGGACGAGCGCATGAATGAATATAAAGCCGTGATTTGTAGCCCGAGCTGCTGTTATAGGAAAGTAATCGGAAACTTTCTGACCAATCGGATTCGAGAATTCGACAGCGATCGTCAGTTATATTCTTTATACACGTACGTGTTCACGTCGCTGAGACTCGGGTAATGCTGCCGCTCGAGGATTTTTGGTTTTGTTGTAAGGTATCGGAATGCTTTGAGGGGCGGGGCCTAGTGGATGGATGTAGAACGCTACGGGGTGGGCGGGGCATCTTAAATGGTAATCGGTAAGTCCAGTTACAGATTTACAAGTCGTAAAATTGCAGTGTTGGGTGTTGTATTAACACGTGGTTGCTTTTTTAAAGGACGTCGTGTCTGTTAATGGCGAGTTTTCCGATCGAACACACAGACAAAGATGTAGCATGCGGTTGGCACAGAAACAGCAACATTTGCGTGGATGTGTGTCGTCATTCTGTGCTAACACCATTGTGTGTGTGTGTGTGTGTGAGACAGGGCTGCTTGCCGCTGGTTTTAATGTTCGACATTAAGGAGGAGGCTGAGATCGAGCCCCAGTGCATCGCAACTCTTATGGAGCAGCTAGACGTCTTCATCAGCATTAAACCCAAACCCAAACAACCCAGCAAGGTGACACATGACCTGTGTGTGTGTGTGTGTGTGTGTGTGTGTGTGTATATGTATATATATATATATATATATATATTAGGTTTAAATCAACATTGTTACCACTGAGTCTTAGCTAAGCCTGCTTTATAATTAATCAGAAATGCTTCTGAATATGGTAAATTTGCCCTCCGTAAGTTTCTCTGACGGCTCACATTGTCTGTCTGTCGCTCTCTCTCTCTCTCTCTCTCTCTCTCCCAGTCTGTGATTGTAAAGAGCGTGGAGAGAAATGCGGTGAACATGTACGAGGCACGCAGGCTGCTCCAGGCTCTGGAGAGTGCGTGCGGATCCTCTCCCAGTCCCCCCGTTTCTTCTCCTTTTCCTCTGGGTACCAACAGCGTCCCTGTTAATGACCACAGCTCCTCCTCGTCACTCCTCAACCCTGTCGGACTGGATGTCTTGGCCTCAGCTGGACTGGGACTAAGCACTCTGGGTAATGTAGTCAGTTGTTGGGTAACACCGCGTTGAAGTTCAGAAGTTCCGGCAATGCTGCGTTGTATCTGTTTTTTAGAAATGATGATTATTATTAGCTTAATGAGGTGAGACGAGACCAGGTGGAAACTCCAGAGAGACCCTTGAAATGTACACGAAACGGTTAGTATTTCCTCCGGAGAGAGGACACATTTAAAGGTCCAGTCAGCGGTCATACGGAATTAAATGACGTAAAACTTGCTTTTCTAAAACGTACAGCGTCTCCGTTTACTATTACATCTAAAACAAAACACATTTAAAGGTCCAGTCAGGGATTCATCAAAATTGGCGTACTCTCTCTCTCTCTCTCTCTCTCTCTCTCTCTCTCTACCGTCAATCAGAGTGACACTAGCCAATTGTAGAGTTTGCTCACTGTGCTTACTTTCACACTATGAGAGAAAAGAATCGAGAGCCGCCTGGTTTTGTTTCAAAGTCGTACGGTTGAATTTTGAGAACTCCTTCAACTCGCACCTTGCTCACGTCTACAGAAACTCCTCCTACTTTCTCAGGTAAAGTCGGGGCAGTGGTAGCTCCGTGATTTAAAGGTCGTAAGTTCAAATACCAATGCTGGGCCCTTGAGAAAGGCCCTTAACCCTCAAATGCTCAGTTGTATAAATGCCATAAATGTAAAGTTATGCGATGGGGTTTGTTGCCGAACCGTGGAAAGCTAAACTGTTCAGTCGAGAAGCGCTATAAATTGATCTTGCGCTTCCTTTTCAGGCCTCTTGGGTTCCCCGGACCTTCCCGCCCATAACGGCTCGTCCGATTCTAACTCTGTTCTAAACGGGCATGGTTCTGTCCCAAATGGACCTAATGATGTAGTCGGGACACTACAGAGCAGCAACCATACACACACCCTCTCTCCGTTACAGGGGCCTTCCCTCTGGACCAACACTCACACGACATCAGGCAACACTGCAGGTAAGAGGAACACTCCTGCATTCACCTGGCAGGAGTGAATGTCAGTGACGGTTGTTTTTTTTGGGGGGGGTTTCACAGCTCTCGCAATGTTTATCATCAGCTGTTGTTGTTTTCCTTGGCCGACCCATTCGGTGTCTTGCTCAGTACTCCAGTGGTTTCTTTCTTTTTCAAGACATTCCGAATTGTTGTATCGGCAATGCCCGGTGTTTGTTCAGTGCCTCTGATTTATTTCCCCTCTTTTCTCAGCTTTAAGATGTCTCGCTTTTCTCCCGTCGGCAGCTCTCTGATCTGCACGTTGGTTTATCCTTTTTAACAACAAATACAGTCTTCACAGGCGAGACCTACGGCTCAATCCGAGAGTGATTTTTATTTGAGTGTATTTATTGGAGTATATATTTATTTATTTGAGTATATATTGAGCGTTTAAACAATCAATCTAGCAGGACACGCCTGGGTAACAAGAACCACGTGTCAGTCGCACGTTCCAATATTTATGCTCTCCTACAAATCGGGTGGTCTGATACAAAACGTGCCATGTTCTATGTCCTTTAACACGTCTACATATAAAGACCAGGAAATAAAAGCTGAAATTCCAGCCTCTCTTCTCCTATTCAACTTTTGCTCTCAAACCCAAATGTCTTCAGTCTGCAGCACAGACAAATAAACTGGCCTTGCCGTTCCAGTAGATTTGTATATTGTATTGCATTGTATATCGTATCGCATTGCATGGTAAGATTTCCAGGCCTAATCTGAAAAAGTAAACATCTAAACATCATAATGCGATTCGGATATGTGCGTAGAAACCTTTTTAGAAAGTCTCCGCCTGTTAGTGCGCCCTCTGGTGGAAATGCTGAACTACTGCGTTCTTTCTCTCTTTGTGTCGCTCTTTCTCAGGGTTCTCCTCTGTCCTGATGTTGCAGTCTGTCGCTCAGGGTTCTCTCAGTGGCCTGCTGCTGTCCGGAGTCCACGGTTACAGCCAGAATTACACACAGAGTCCCTCTCTCACACACTCGCACACTCACACTCACACGCACACTCCTTCGCCCCCACCGGGACTGGCGCCAATACACAAACCAGTGAGCACAGAGCAGCTCAAAACACATGTGAGTATCAGCCTGGGCTTACAGTTTCACTGGCTTCAGTTATTCCGTTTAGTCTGAAATGTGTGTGTGTGTGTGTGTGTGTGTGTGTGTGTGTGTGTGTGTGTGTGTTGTAGAGGCCTTCTATGTACAGAGGGATTTCATCCGTGTCACTTACTGAATCCATGCTGGAAGCACAGGAAGTTAACGGGCACAGCCACTCAGAAGCTCTTTCATCCAAATCTAGCTCTGATGAAGGTAGAAATCATAAACACACACACACACACACACACACACACACACACACACAGTTATTAAATAAGCATAACCAAAGTGGCACTTTATTTCATTCACCAGTTTATATTCAAAACGTCTGACAGATGAGTACAGCGAGGTGGAGAGGGGATGGTGATGGGGAGAGAGCGAGAGAGAGAGAGAGAGGGACAGAACAAAGGGAAGAGATGGGTTTAATTTTGTTCCTTCTCCCAGGCTCGGACACGTTTGTCGAAGTGGGCATGCCCAGAAGCCCTTCCCACTCAGCCAATGGGAGCGAGCTGAAGCAGATGCTGGCTTCCTGTTCGGTGTCGTCAGGGAAACGGCAGACTGTCGAACTGCTCCAAGGCACCAAGAATTCACATCTCCGGTAGGACCAAAAACCCAAACGCACCACCATGTAATTATTCCTACATCTTCTGTAAATCCAAAACTCTCCAACAATCCATCTCCAGCAATTATGTTGGAAATAACATAATCTCCATTCATCATTCATCTTCGGTATCCACTTTATCCTGGTCAGGGTCGCGGGGGATCCCAAGCCAATCCTGGGCGAGTTGGGAATACACTTGGAATGAATGGCAGTCCATTCAATCACAGTGCTCTCTCTCTCTCACACACACACACACACACACACACACACACACACACACCTAGGACCAGTTTAGCATAGCCAGTCCATCTATAGGCATGTTTTTGGACAGAAACCCACATGAATATGTGGAGAACATGCAAAACTCCACACAGACAGGAGCCTGAGATCATGTGACCCTGGAGCTGTGAGATGACGATGCTACCTGCTACTTCACCTCGATCCATCCGTCCATCCATTTCCTATACCGTTTATCCTACACGGGGTCGCGGGGAGCCTGGAGTCTATCCCAGGGGGCTAGGGGCACGAGGCGAGGGAAAACATCATCACATACACTTACACATTATGGACAATTTAGACGACGCCAATCAGCCTACAGCGCGTGTCTTCGGACTGGGGGAGGAAACCCCCGAAGCGCGGGGAGAACGTGCAAACTCCACGCACACACGGCGGGAGGCGGAGCCGAACCCCCAACCCCGGACGTGCGAGACAAACGTGCTGACCACCAAGCCACCGTTGCCCTCCCACCATGCCCCAACATGCCTGTTCTCTCATCAGTCTTATCTCCAGTAGCAACAAAATCAGAAAACCTGCCCCATCTCCACGAGGTCCAAAAGCCTTCCGTTAGAGTCCTCATGGCCAGTAGGACCAAAACTAAAAGAACACCATCAGAAATCTATTGTGAGATGGTGAAGCAATTATTATTAATTATTAGTGTGTGAATAGTGAATAATTAATTATTAGTGTGTGTCTATTAATGCCACGTCACTAGTATTACATAAAGCAGAATCTGATGTTAAAGCCAGTGATTGTGTCTCATTGGTTCATGTCTCATCTTAACGGAGTTCCTGTTAATTACTGTTTTTCAACTCTCTCTCTCTGTGTGTGTGTGTGTGTGTGTGTGTGTGTGTGTGTGTGTGTGTGTGTGTGTGTGTGTAGATCTGAATGTTTATTGTCGGATTCTGAGCCTGACGCTGTAACTGATAAGAGAGCACCAGGCAGCGAGAGAGCAGCAGAGAGGAACAGACTGGCACCTCATGTACAAGTACACACACACACACACACACACACACACACACACACACACACACACACACACAGAGTACCAGTAACTTGTGAACCAGAGATGGTCCTGCAGGCGTGCAGTTATACACACAGTGCCAACATACAAGTGTCTCTTTTAATGAGCGCATCTGATATGCAGGTGTGTGTGTGTGTGTGTGTGTGTGTGTGTGTGTGTGTGTGTGTGTGTGTGTGTGTGTGTGTCGTCTCTTTTAGGCCTATGACTATGAACAGAAGAAGCTACTCGCCACTAAAGGTCAGTGGAGAATCCACCAGTATGTGAACACGAGCGCACACACTATTAGTGTCGTCTAATTCTAGTGAAATCTAATGAGAGTCTCTCTCGCTTCGTGTGTGTGTGTGTGTGTGTGTGTGTGTGTGTGTGTGTTTCAGCCATGCTGAAGAAGCCAGTGGTGACCGAGGTTCGGACCCCGACCAACACGTGGAGCGGGCTCGGCTTTTCCAAGTCCATGCCTGCAGAGAGCATCAAGCAGCTCCGCAGAGCCAGCCATACAGCCTACAAACCCTCAGTTAACACTACGGTATTCATACACACACGCATGCTCACACACACGTGCGCTCACACACATGCTCACAACATGCAGCAACACATATTATAGCCCGAGTTGTTCCCGAAGCTGTCCGAAAGAACAAAAGAGGGATTTTTCTGTCAAATGTACGATCGAATCCAATGCACGTTTATTCTGCAGAGAGCACGGACTATTTCCACAGCGTAACGTCACGTCCATCCTTTCTCCCAGCTACACGTTTGTTTACTTCCTGTCAGCGATACCGTGCTTCATTACGTGCGTATACAAATTCACTTCTGTTTGTCCTTTGGGGAAATTAAAAAAAAAACCCCACCGGGATTCCTCTTTCTGCTGTGTAAACTCTATAAAGCTTTCAGCTCGCTCATGCTGACTGTAAGGAGTCGTGATGGCATGTCGCCGATGACGCGATAAAAGAAGTACAGGATGTTATGTAGGAAGTTTGAATACATCAATCGAAATCCTCATGGAGTCACGTAGACCAGAAGAATGTTCCTGATCTCCGTTTGTCCATTTTGTACATTTCAGTCGTTCTTTTTTTTTTTTTTTTTTGTACGTACGTGCTGTGCAAATTTATGATTCACGTTTATCGATTCGTCTTTTCCTCGGTACGACGGGGTCCGTTAATCTGAACGTTCTCACCGGAGCACGTTTTCTTCTTAGGAGTGTATAAATCCTTACGTACGTGAATTATTCGACCGAATTATAATGAGAACGAAGCGTAACCCGTGTTTTCTCATGCATTCGTAGGCGAAGTCGGGCTACTGCGTATAACGAGCGTGAACCACACGCAGAGAATTTACAGACGCACGCGTACTGTACACGCGCCATGCGTACCCTCTCACTAGGACCAGTTTGAAAAAATGATAGGAATAATCCTTGACTATTGAAACTGTTTGCTGTGTACATGCAAAGACAATCCAGCTCTTATTTGTGTGTGTGTGTGTGTGTGTGCGTGTGTGTGCGTGTGTCAGGGCACTCCTCTCTCCGTATCATGCGCAGGGAACAGGGAGACTCAGAGTATCGACGGCGACGGTGAGAGCTGGTGCACGAGAAACGGAAGCTGTGTGAGGAACGGTAGTGGAGCAGGAGCAACACGCACGTTCCCCTCCACCATCGGCGCTCCGGAGAGGAGCAAGAGCAGGACCGGTGAGAGCTAGTAGTGTGTGTTGAACAATATAGGAACCTTTTCTTTTTTTTTTTTTAATGCTAAAACTTTAGATTTGTACGTCATTAGCAGGAATTAGGGCCGGGCGATATATCAATATAACATGGATATCGTGATGAATGATTACCCGATACACTTTTCTGAGATATCGTTGGTTTGTTTGTTTATTTATTTATTTTTAAACATTTTGAATCATTACAAATGAAATGGTACTGAATGGATTTGACACAGTTTGTTTGTTTTGTTTTTTTTTTTAAAACTTTGTCAACCGGTGGCTTAGTGCTTAGCACGTTCGCCTCACACCTCCAGGGTCGGGGGTTCGATTCCCACCGTGGCCCTGTGTGTGTGTGTGTGGGCGGAGTTTGCATGTTCTCCTCGTGCTGCGGGGGTTTCCTCCGGTTTCCTCCCCCAGTCCAAAGACATGCATGGTAGGCGGATTGGCGTGTCCAAACTGTCCGTAGTGTATGAACGGGTGTGTGAGTGTGTATGTGATTGTGCCCTGCGATGGATTGGCACCCTGTTCATTGTGTACCCCGCCTTCTGCCCGATGCTCCCTGGGATAGGCTCCAGGATCCCCCGTGACCCTGAAGGAAGGATAAGCGGTATAGAAGATGGACAACGTTTTATTTTTTGTTGTTTTGTTTATTTTACTTCTGTTTGTTAGCTAAATGATGTATCCTGATACGAATTGTGTATCGTAGAGAATCGTATATCACGATACGACATGATGTGATGTATATATTTTTGTCATTTCTCCCAGCTATGGATCAGTACCTGAGCAGCAGTAACTATATGGAGTGTATCTCGTTCATGGGTGGCAGTAAGGCGTCGTGTCTGAGCTCCTCTGTTAAAGGTACGGACCTGCCCGAGCTCTTCAGCACTCTGGGACTGGGCAAATACACCGACGTCTTCCAGCAGCAGGAGGTGAGCGCTACAAAACTCGATGCTGACTAGGCGTGGGTGTTTGTTTACATCAGGGTTGTCACGATACCATACGCATTCTTTTACGATGCTATACCAACTGAAGTACCACGCTGTATCGTGTTAATTCCTAATTCGTATCTACAGCACGAAGCAAATTTACAGAAATACACAGATCTAAAGGAAGAGAGACAAACCAGATTTCCCTCTCGGTACTTTATTAACGAGAGTGAATAACCGGCTGTTGGAAAAACTCAGGAACAGTCGTACAGTTGGCGAGAAGCTCATTCAGCGTGCCACATATTTGAAATCATCTCCCCAGAGAACTAAGAATGAAGATAACATTAGGAATAAATGAAATAAAATCCTAAAACTGGGAACGTCAGTTCGCTTTGACTCATTTTAGCATTTACACACAGCGGGTAGAGTAACGTTAGCTCACTTGCTAGCAAACTGGAAATCTTTTAAAGGTTTAAAAAAGAAAATACAGTAGCATCGGTGGTATTTTGAAGCTTTAGTATCGCGATACTACCGTAGTGCCGATATATCGTGCGACTCTAGTTTACATTTTGATTATGTCGTTTTTTTTGTCCCGTACATTTTCTCCCTAACTTTGTCTTGGCCAGTATTCCAGTCAGCTTTCCCTTACTTTCAACCTCTGCATCTGCATCAAACTCAATCTGCCCTCTTCAACATACATGAGCTGGTAGAGGCCCATGATTGGCTGGTGTCTCTGTGATTGACAGGGGAGAGAGAGAGTGTGCCCCTCCCACCCAGAGAGTACAACCAGTTTTGCTGTCACGATTCAAACTCGCCATGTCTGGACAATCAGGTGTATGCTTTTCTGTTGCGGCACTCTGGAGCATTTTAATGACTGTTAACTCTCTGTGTGCGTGTGCGTGTTAGATTGACCTGCAGACGTTTGTCACGCTGACTGATCCAGACCTGAAGGAATTGGGAATCACGACGTTTGGAGCACGTAGGAAAATGCTGCTGGCTATCTCGGGTAAGAAATCGGTGTATAATGCTCATAATGTTAATCTGGCCCTATTTAAGTTCCTGGGCTATAGTTTTAGGAACCTTTTTAGATAAAGTTTCAGTGAAAGTAGGTTCTGGAAGTTCCTCAAAAGGTTCCGGAGCCCTGTTGGAAACTTGTTTGTTTTGAAGCGCAAAGGCCGTATGGAATTAAACACATTCCGTAAGGCCTATGAGATTCACTGTAAGTAGTAAACAGTGATTCTACAAGGGTTCCAGAACTTTCCCAGAAGTTTCCGGAACTTCCTCAAAACGTTCAGGAACCCTTGTGGAAACAAAAATGATGGAATTAATTCCATCACATTCACTCAACACCTTTTGATCTTCACTGTATACAGAAATATTTTTTCCACAAACTTTCTCGAATTCAATACATTCCATCAAGCCTTTGATCTTCACTGTAAACAGTTAACAGTTTTTCCACAGAGGTTCTGGAACTTCCATAAAAGCATCTGGAAATTTCTCCAAAGGTTCCAGTGAAGATCAAAGGCCTGTGGAATGATACACACAGCGTCCAGCCTTTGATCTTCATTTTAAACAGTAAACAGCGTTTCTACAAGAGTTCTGAAACGACCTCGGAGGATGTCAGAACTTCCTCGAAATATTCCAGAACCCCCGTGGAAACTTGTGCACAGTAGATATCGAATGGAATCAAACACGTTGTCTCAAACCTTTGATCGTCACTGTAAACAGTAAACAATGTTTCTACAAAACTTCTGGAACTTTCACAAAAGATGTTTTTTTTTTTTTTAACCCTTGTGGAAATTTGTTTACAGTGAAGACCAAAGGCCTGTTGGAATCCAAAGCATTCCATCTTCCCTGTAAACCGTAAACAACGTTTCCACAAGAGTTCCGGAAACGTCTTCAGATGGATCTGGAACCCTTATGGAAACATTGTTTAGTTTGAAGATCAAAGGCCTGGTGGACTTAAACACATTCTGTCAGGCCTTTGATCTTCACCGTAAACAATAAACAGTGATTCTACAAGGGTTCTGAAACGTTCTCAAAAGATTCCATAACCCTTGTGGAAATTTGTTTACGGTGAAGATCAGAGGACTGGTCGGAGTAAACACATTCCGTCAAGGCTTTGACTTTCACTGTAAAGAGTAAACAATGTTTTCACAAAGGTTCTGGAACTTTTGGAAAGCCCTTGTGGAAACATGTGAAGATCAAAGTTCTTGTGGTATTAAATGCATTCTGTCATGACTTTGATCTTCACAGTAAGCAGTAAATAATGTTTTCGTGTCTTCAGGTTTCAGAGCCCTTGTGGAAGCACTCGGTACGTTTATGTGGACAACAATAATCCGATATTAACCAGATTAAGACGATATTCTGATTAAGAAACTAGCATGTAAACAGAGATTACTGATGACCTTAATCTGATTAAAGTCATACTCGAAGTAAACACAAACGGAATTAAGACGTGTGGAGTATTCCTGTTTTAGTCGCATTATGGACGTGCGTTACAGACACGTACACACCTTAATCACACTATTAACGTCGTGTGGGAGTTTTCACCGCATTGTGCGACAGGACACGTACACGCACGGCAGCGCTCAACCGTTCGACGGCAAACAAGAGAGCACGGCTGCGTCCCAAACCGCGTACTTGCCTACTATATAGTAGGAGATATACACGTATCTCAGCTACTATATAGTATGTAAGTACGCGGTTTGGGACGCAGCCCACGGCTTCAATCAGTCGTCTATTTGCACGTACAGCACAACAAATAATTAACCGCACTTGAAGCTTTCGTAAAATTAAAAGTAAAAACACCCAAAACTGTATACGGTTCCATAACGAAGACCAACTGTGTGTCGATACGTGAAATTCTGGAGGGAACGTCGGACGGCGTGGCGTGGCGACGTAATGACGTGTGCCGTTAATCCATCTATGTTCTATAACACGTAAAACGGGATCATGAAAGGAATATTCTAAAAGCGACTCATGTAAACACCTTAATCAGAATACTGTCTTATTCAGAATAAGGTCAATAATTAGATTACCGCTGTCCATGTAAACGTAGTGATTGCGTACCGTTTAGAGTGAAGCTCAAAGACCTTGCAGGTTTTAAACACGTTCCATCTCTTCTCTTCCGGACAGAACTGAATAAGAGCCGACGGGAGCTTTTCGAGCCTTCGAACGTACGCACGTCGTTCCTGGAGGGCGGAGTGAACAGCCGCCTCGCGCGACACTTCCACGCCGACGTGGCCAGCGTGAGCGGGCGCTGGTGACGGGGGGCAAAAAGCACGGCAATAAAATCTACTAATACCTCTGTGGTACTAGTTAACGGTACCTCTACATGGACTACACACCTTCCCCTTTCTAATGTGGAGATTCTGATCACTTGGAGCAAATCCTTTTCATTCTATTCAAGCAGGCTGGATAATGTGGAAAGCCATAAGGGCCAATAAGATCCGATTTTTAGCCAAAATTGCCACAAGTGCCGAAAAGCAAACCGTTGACTGTCCTCAGAGGTAGGTCGGGGATGACGGGAGAAGGGGAGGGTTGGCTGCTAGTTTGTTGTTCAGAGTTAAACGTGTGTTAAATCGTAAACTGACGCAGTGTTATTACCTGTAACGGTACTAGTTTATTGTTAAGAAGCAGGCACACATGGGCGCATTAACTTTGGTACTCCTGCCTCTTCTGGCATATTGAAGTATCAGTATTAAGCACTTTAAGATAGCTTTTACATGCGTGTGTGTGTGTGTGTGTGCGCGTCTGTGTGTGTGTTGCATGTCAATCCAGTGCCAAAGCACTTACCGACCGTCAAAGTTCAAAGGTCAAAGTTCAAGCTTGAGGCCTTGTTGATTATATTGGTACATATCGGTGTTATTCATTGGTGTTGTTATAAGGCTGCACTTACTCTAGTGTATATTTAATTTTTAAAAAATTTTTTTTACTATAAACATTTTCAATTTATATATTTACTTTTCCTTAAGAAGCATTAGTTTACATTTTTTTTATCGTCTCATATTGTACTTATGAGTTCATTTGTGGATAACCTTGTCAGTTTTTTTGTTTTGTTTTGTTTTGTTTTTTTTCTCATCATGCCTCCAGATTTTCAAGGTAAAAAAGCAATTCATGGCGATTGATATCCATGATGGAATTCATCATTAAATTTTTTTTTTTTTTTTTTTTCCCCATTCCGTATTCTCGCGATCGTTTATTTAATCGGGACACATTCTGTAAATCTGACTAGCAATTCAGTCTTAAGAATTCACTCAGGGCTTTCGTTACAGGACCCGAAAATCAGCTTGATTAACTCCTGAGTCTGTGTTTTCATTTACAGACACTATTTCAGGATTATCCTACAATCTAGACTACAAAAAAAAAATCTAATTTACACTTTTATGAACTTTAATTCAACCTCAAATGTAATGACCCAGCTGAGATGCGTGTTTTGTTTTGTTTTGCACTAAAGCTATGAGGCTCATACAGGTAATATCAGACCAACATAGACGTCTCTCCCACCGACAGGCTTTAGGCTCAACAGTATCATCGATTTGATCTATACAGACGAATTTACACCTCTGTATGAACATCATCATCGACTGTATAACTTAAGAACTTTCCAGTACAATTGAATACTCCCCTGTCTTCTTCGCTGTAGCACTTGCGCTGTTCTAGCACACTGTGTTGTGAACTTGAACAAAGTTCAGATCTTGGTGTCGTCGCGTATGAATTGAAGCGAAACTCTAATGGGGGCGGGTTTAAGTTGCCAAAGCTGGCCGCCTTTTCCACAACGTTAATGCTTTAGGCTACACAGCGAATTGAAGTTTATAGATTACAGGAAGTCCCACTGTGTCCTAAACCTCTATAACATCATACTGGGATAGTTTTTGAAGAACTGGATGGGGTTTGAGGCTGATGGTAAAGATTGGTAGAAAAGAGATTTCTCGTTTTTATTAGCTACGTTAGCCTCCTAGTGCTGGTGCAACCGCAACACCGAAAAAGGCAAACATGCCATGACTGCTCGAAATTTTACATTTGTTTTGTCATTTTCTTTTCCAGTTCCCCTTAGACCTGTGGCACATTTCCTATTGTTTTGGATCTTATATATATATATATATATATATATATATATATATATATATATATATATATATATATATATATATATATATATATATATAAAACATGGTTTTAATAAATTTAGTCTTCAACCAAACAAACTGCACTTATAAAATCATTCATGAATGAAGTGGTATGTAGTATACATAATGGTCAAATGTATTTGTCGTAAATTAATAGGAGGCTGTGTTTTTATGGGGGTTTTTTTTTCCCTTTTAATTATGTTCATGGCTGGTCGTCCATTATTTTATTTTATTTTTTCCATTTCTCTTTTTTTTTTTATTCATGTTGTTGTTGTTGTTATTTTTTTACTTGTAATATTTCACTATTTTTATAAGTTGACCTCTGTGTGTTGTATGTTGTTTTTGTTTTGTTTTGTTTTTTACGAAAGAATTGAGGATAGTAACCTTAAGCCTTATAGCCTCGGGATTATAACGTGTATGCCCGTCCCCCCCCCCCCCCCGTCCCCCCGTCCCCCCAATCCCCGTGAGATGTGTTTCTTTAACATTGTCCGTAAATGCATTCAGAAGCCATGTTGAAAATATATATGCTAGCTTGTTCTCGTGACAGTTCTGATTGTATCAGCAGGTTTTTGTTTTTTTTTTTTTTTTTTTTTTAATTTTATTTTACACATCTGGTTTTAGGTAAAACTTTACAGATGTTGCACATGAGGTACCCGAAGTTTTCTAAGCAGCTCATTAGCATGTCTTTATTTGATTTTTTTTTTTTTTGCAGTGTTTTTAAGCTTATGTTGTTATGGGTTCGTATTAAATATTCCGATAATGCGCGTGAGGTACAAAGAGCTGAACTGGGATATGCAGAAAGCAGTAATAATTTACAGGAAGTGCTTTTCTGAACAGCTGTTATAAGATAAGATAAGAGAAGAGAACATTTATTATTATTATTGTCTGACTCGTGCTAGCTTGGGTCGAGTTTGTTTTCCGAATCTTCGCTAACAGTTTCAGGTGCATTTCCGGTGTGTTTTATATGAAGGAACAGCGATTCTGTTATTTCTCTTCTCCCAAAATGAAGGGTTAATCCGCTGGGCTGGGAATGTTTTAAGGAACATACGGTTTCAGCAACATTCCTAAAGTGTTAAAGCGATATTCCTATCGTCTTTTCTTCCAAAACAAAGCGTTCTAGTTGATGGAGTTGTTGGTTTGTTTGTTTCGGAGACGGTCCGAAGACTCGTACAGGGAGAATGTTTCACTATTTGCGAGAATCACACCAAAGTAAACACTCTGATTCACTTAACAACGGGAGCACAGATCATGTTTCTACCTACAGATAGAGCATATTAAACATGTAGCAATAATGATCTATCGTATCTGTGGCCTGTGCTGCAGACTGATCACTTCCTGTGCCATGTGACAAAGAGACAAAAACAATAATGGTCATAATGTTCAAAAAGAAGTTCGATTGTGGTTTGGTTATGAGAATAAAAAATAAACATGCAAGCAAAGTTTTCTGAATGAATGAATGTCTGAATATTTATGACTTTAAAACCTGAAAACCCCGAACATTAATACTGGTAAGTTTCCTTTCCTTTCCTTATTTATTTATTTATTTATTTATTTATTTATTTATTTATTTATATTCTAGATAGAATATCTAGATACCTATCTCTAGGTATTAATTGTTTTACTTTATTAATTTATTTTTGAAAATATACACTCATTTGAAATCTGATGACTGCAACACACTCCACAAGAGTTGGGACAGTCGATTGTTTACCGCTGTGTAATATCACCTTTTCTTTTTGTAATAGTGAAGACACCAGTTGGCTACGTTTAGCAAGCGGAAATTTCCCCCATTCATCCATTGTGCATTTCTTCAGCTGCGGATCTGTACAGGGTCTTCGTTGTCTTATTTTACGCTTCATAATGCGCCGCACGTTCTCAATCGGAGACGGGTCAGGACTGCAGGCCGGCCATGCTAGCACCCGTGCTCTCTGCTTACGCAACCATGCGCTTGTAATCCGGGCAGAATGTGGTTTGGTGGTGTCCTGGTCTGGATGGTAGCGTATGTTGCTCCAAGATGTGTACATGTCTTTCTGCATTAATGGGGCACTCACAGATGTGTAAGTTACCCATGCCATGTGCACTGACACGCCCACATACCATGACAGACGCTGGTTTTTGGACCTGACGCTGATAACAGCTTGGATGGTCCTTTTCCTCTTTACCCCGGAGAACATGACGGTTGTTTTGTCCAAAAACTATTTGAAATGTCGACTCGTCGGACAATAAAACACGATTCCACTGTGTTACTGCCCATCTCGGATGAGACCGAGCCCAGAGAAGTCGGCGGCGCTTCTGGACAGTGTTGATGTATGGCTTCTGCTTTGCACAGTAAAGCCTTAACTTGCATCTGTGGATGCAGCGGCGAATGGTGTCGAGTGACAAAGTTTTACCAAAGTATTCCCGAGCCCATGTCAGGATCTCCATTACAGACTCATGACGGTTTTTAAGACCGTGACGTCTGAGTGATCGGACATCACGCACATTCAGAAGTGGTTTTCGGCCTCGCCCTTTACGCACCGAGATTTGACCGGATTCCTTGAATCTTTTAATTATATTGTGCACTGTAGAAGGTGAAATACCCAAAATCTACTGATTTGTCTTTGGGGAATGTTCTCAAAGTGTCGGATTATTCTCTGACGCATCTGTTGGCAGATTGGTGAGTCTCGACCCGTCCTCGCTCTCGAAGGACTAGACCTTTTTTTGAAGTCTCCTTATATACTATGACTAGACGACTGTCTCACCTGTTTCACATCACCTTCTTATTTCAACTTCTCACATCGATATTAGTCCTAAATTGCCCCTGTCCCAACTTTTTTGGAATGTCTTGCATGCATCAATTTCAAAATAAATGTTTATCTTCAAAAAACGATGCAGTTGATTAGGTTAAAGATCAAATACCTTGCCTTTATTCGTTTCGAGTTTAAATACACGTCAAAGTTCGTTTACAAATCACTCCTCTTTGCTTTTATTAGCATTTTCCATCCATACTGTCCCAACTTTTTTGGAATTGGGGTTGTAATTGTACATATTTATACTATATATTTCATTCATATTATATTTTGGGATCTTAAAAAGATTTATTATGTTTAAGTGGTTAATGATTATTTATATTTCATTATTCTGTGTATATCAGGCCTATACTATACTATTTAATTCTATCCTAATTCTGTTATTCTGTATGTGTGTGTGTGTGTGTGTGTGTGTGTGTGTGTGTGTGTGTGTGTGTAAAATCCTCCTGTGTTTTGTATCAGGTTTTCAATGTGTTGTCCTGTGTTTCTTCACTGTTCCGGTACAGCAGGAAGCAGTACTGAGTACTGATGTGGCGTGCGCTGCTCCCATACCAAATAAGGACATGAGTGCCAATGGAGGCGACATCAGCGGTAACGCAGGGAGGATGTTGAATTGTGTGTGTGTGTGTGTGTGTGTGTGTGTGTGTGTGTTGCTGTAGGAGTATTCTCTCTAAAGGAATCTTGTTCATATTCATTTGTATCCACTCGAGCATTTTTAACGGTTGACGCGAAAGCATTAAAATGGAAAATAACAGAATTATAATGACTTTAAAAGCTGTAATCTACAGCGGTGCTTGAATGTTTGTGAACCCTTTTGGAATTTTCTGTATAGCTGCATAAACATGACCTTAAACAGCATCATCATATTTTCACACGAGTCCTAAACGTGGACAAAGAGAAACCGATTAAACAAATGAGAGAAAAATATCACGCTTGGTCGTTTATTTATTGAGGAAAATGCTCCAGTAGTACATATCTGTGAGCGGCAAAAGTATGTGAACCTCTCGGATTAGCCGTTCATTTGAAGGTGAGATTAGAGTCGGGTGATTTCAGCCAATGGGATGACGATCAGGTGTGAGTGAGCGCCGTGTTTTGTTTAAAGAACAGCGATCTATCAAAGTCTGATCTTCACAACACGTGTTTGTGGAAGTTTGTCATGGCACGGACAAAGGAGATTTCTGAGGAGCTCAGAAAGAATTGAGGATGCTCATCAGGCTGGAAAAGGTTCCAGAACCATGTCTAGACAGTTTGGACATCACCAATCTACAGTCCGAGAGATTGTGTACAAATGGAAGACATTTAAGACCATTGATACCCTCCACAGGACCAACAAAGATCACTCCAAGAGCAAGACGTGTAATAGTCCACAAGGTCACGAAGGAACCCAGGGTAACGTCTAAGCAGC
>NC_071263.1:26846970-26874470 GCF_023375685.1 Ictalurus furcatus
TGCGACTTTTTTCAAAACTACTTGAATTGGCGAAAAATCGCAATCGCACTAAATTGTTTTGCACGGCTTTCGCAGTGATGTTTGTAAACGAGACCTTTTAGCTGTACTCATGTTTGACGCACATGACTCAAAGAGGGCTTTGGCTGAATGCGTGTTGTGATGATGTCACATGACGCGTCCCGGCCAAAAATCTATGGAAAATCTGCCCGGATCTATCCTCCGAACATTGCGGAGTTCGCTTGATCTGGCATTAATTTCTGCGAGCACAAAATCCCGGAGGGACTGATTTCCTCAGCTGCTGTATTATGTTTTCGTGGATGTTGCTTAACATATTCCCATTGGTTTCTTACTTTTCAGACACCCTTGTAGTGGTACTCTAAACAGTCCATATTTCTCTCTCTCTCTCTCTCTCTCTCTCTTTGTCTCAGCTCTAAACATACCGATGTATTTATTGTCCTTTATACCACAGAGCAGTTGCTCCTTAAACCTGAAATGGTTTAAGTACTGGCTTTCCTGTCTATTTAAAGCTATTGGTTCTGGATGATTAAATCATTTATCATGATATTTTAAAATGCAACATTTCAATCAGGCAAAAATCAGCATCACACCCAGCCTACTTTGTAATTTAGTATCGTGGTTTATATTGTATTGTTCTGGTTTTGTTGTTCAAGTGTCCTTACTTAAGCCGGGTTAATACAGTACATTTTCATATTTGATACTATGGAGCACACAGGCATAGATCTGGAACAATAAAAATGAGCGGTGACGTTTCAGCTACGGCGAGATGGTGCTGTTCTTGTCATTAGGCTATATGGCTAAGTTAAGCTAGGTTACAAAAAAAATAAAAAATAGCTAGTGGGTTGCATAATGCTAACAGGAGCATTTTATTAACCTAAATGTACTGTACATCTAAATCAACATCAATCCAACCGTACGTGATAAGTTTGTTTTCCCAACCCTGGGGGTAACCATGGCGACTATCCGTCCTAGCTCAGCATTTATCTCTTCAGTATCTGAATCCAAATCTGGGCTTACAATTCGTTTTTACAATTCCAAAATGGTTGCCAGGCTCACACATGGGATTACGTCATGGCTGCCATGTCGCGTGCGTTGGTGCTAAATGAAAGTTACCATGGAAACACGTACACTGAAACATTCACACGTTCAACTGGTACTTTTATTACCTGTATTATCGGTCCTGCTCCATTTCTTCTTTTAGCTTCTTTTTTTTTTTTAAAAAAAAAAGGCTTTCCCGGAAAGCTTTAAGAAATGTCTAAATCATAAATAATCACTCCTGGAATAGTACAGCAGTTTTTGGGATTTAAAAGTACACCAGTACACCAGACGGACAGCAAAGTCGCAATCTGGCAACATGACTCCGAGTTCAGCAGCTAAATGGAGGCTTCCAGGAAGACGTCCCTCTAAACATGTCTTTAATTATTCAGACAACGCGAGTAACAAAGCCAGTGATTCAGCATAAATCTGTGTTGATCTCCCGTGACTAAAATAACGTAACGCATTCAAAGATTAGTGACGAATCAGTTTACTGGTTTGTGCACTGTAGCTGAGACAGCTAATGTGGATATGTAAGAGATTTCAATGACTTTTTACAGACATTAATCTTAATATCGCCCGTGCTAAATAATAATAATAATAGTAATAGTAATAATAATAATAATAAAAACCTGCCTTGGATGATTGTATTCGGGTCAAAGGAAGGAATTATGAAATATCTTTTGCTTCTTTTTCCCAACTACACTCGGAAACCTGAAAATGAGCAGAATTTGCAACCAGGAAAAAAGGATCGAAGACCCAGCCTGTAGCATGGAAGACCAAAAAAAAAACAAAACAAAAGAAGAGTATACTATGTTATTTTCAAGGATATATTGTAATTGTTTCTTTTTCATTTTTGCTAGTGTTGAATGCGTGTTGCATTAGGACTGGTTGAGTCATTGAGTCATTGAGTCATTGCGCTGCTGATTGGGTGGTCACGAGTTCAAATCCCAGCACCACTGTTGAGTGCTTGAGCAAGGCCCTTAACCCTCGGATTCTCAGTCGTATCCCATCTCAAACGCAAGTGGCCTTGGAGATAAATGTTAAAGAAAGTTATACACACTCATTCATTTACACAGTTCTTCCTGTCCCATGACTATATACCGGTGCATCAATGCCTGGTGTATATATTTCTCCATTTGTTAGTATTGGTGTAATTATTGGTCCATTTGGATCGATGCATGGATTTAAATTCAATCATAAATTGCCTAGCATTCATTTTTACCTGATTACAACTTGATTATTATTGAAAAATCACAGACGGCTAGTGACGGAACTCTATCGTGAATACTTTTAAACTAATGTGTAAAAAGTCCAACGAGATGATTTTCCCCCCATTAGCTCCTTTTAAAAGTCCTTCTCTACATCATCATCATTCCAAAGGAACGTTCGTCTACCCCAGATCGTGATCAAAAGTTTGAATTGAATCTGTGTTTTATTGTAGCGCGTGTGAAAGCCTGAGATTTACGCCACTATTTATTAGTCTGTAACCAAGTGTGTGTGTGTGTGTGTTTAGAGCTGATCAGAACGTTCTTCCTTCATGAATTCATTGGGTATCTTCACACAGACTGACTTTCCTCTCAGTCTTTATTTAATCACCATAATGGCGATATCATTCACACCTGTCTGTCAGGTTCACTTCTATTTGCGTTACGTGACGCGTGAATGGAATGAATTTTTGTCCATTTAGCACTTGTTCCATCTGTTATGCACAAGGTGCAATGAAATAACATGCTGCACTTGCTGATGATTATGAACACAGGGCTTCTGGTGTGTATATATACTGTATATGTTACAGGAGCGGCTATATTTATACTATCGTCTGCTGATATATCGACTCTGGATGGGAACTATATATAGGGTCAGGTTAGACGGTTGAAGAACTCGAGGGAGGAGAGGATCGGCTTTCTAAATCTTTTCTTATCTGGGTGTTGGGTGGATGGGCGGATCAATACTAAAGTACTGATGCTTTCAATTATGTTTTTATATATATATATATAGTAATATAAGAAGATTGATTCTTTGTGCTCATTTTTTATGAATCACGAAATGAAATGAAATGTGAAGATTGAAATGTTGCAGAACGGAACGGAAATCTTTCAGCCATCTTCCCGAGCCTGCCGATCTGCTACACTAAGGCACAGGAGGTCAGGCTGGCAAAAACAAATGAGAGCGTGTGTGAACATTCATTCTTAATGATATCTATATATGTATATGCATTTTTAAAAAATTAAACAGAAACCAAAGAGGGAACAGTTTTGAACTGTTTCTCACATAATTCTTGATGTTTGTATATTCTCACTGTTTTTCCCTGTGTCAGATCATGATAGTAGTCTTAGTATTACTTGGTAGTAGGCTTGGGAAAACATCAGCAGTATGACCAATCAACGTACACATGAAAGCAGAGGGACCATAATGTCATAGGTCACAGGTCACAGTTACTTTTATTACATTCAGTTTTGCAATAACTTATATACTGTATGTATGTATGTGTGTTGGTTAGTTATTTATATATATATATATATATATATATATATATATATATATATATATATATATATATATATATATGAGAGAGAGCGAGAGATAGACAGAGAGAGTGAGAGAGGACAGACAGAGAGAGGAGAGACAGAGAGAGGAGAGACAGAGTGAGAGAGAGACAGACAGAGACAGAGGAGAGAGCGTAAGAGAGTGAGAGCGTGAGAGAGAGAGGAGAGACAGACAGACAGAGAGAGAGTGAGAGAGGACAGACAGAGAGAGGAGAGACAGAGAGTGAGAGAGACAGACAGAGACAGAGGAGAGAGCGTGAGAGAGAGAGACAGAGAGCGTGAGAGAGAGAGAGGAGAGACAGACAGACAGAGAGGGAGAGCGTGAGAGAGAGAGGAAAGACAGACAGACAGAGAGAGTGTGTGAGAGAGAGAGAGAGAGAGGAGAGACAGACAGAGAGTGAGAGAGCGTGAGAGAGAGAGAGGAGAGACAGACAGAGAGAGAGACAGACAGAGAGAGAGAGGAAAGACAGACAGAGAGAGAGAGAGAGAGAGCGTGAGAGAGAGAGCATGAGCTCCATGTTGGTTTTTTTCGCCCCCAAAATTGTTGTCTTCGTGTTGTGTGGACAGAATATAAAGCCTCCCACTTGTTGCCTCCTGGTTGAAAACATGGATAATTTTTTAAAGACTTGTCTGTCAGTTCATTTTTTTTTGTCTTGTACATCTTTTGTGTGTATCTATCATCTATCACTCACTATGCAGCTCTGCTACGTCCTCCTCGCTGTCTGTGTCAAACTGTCAGACAAAATTCTTCTTTATAGAAACTCATCTGTGTTTCCGAGCTACGTACACACACACACACACACACACACACACACACACGCGCGTTACTTGAGTTTGTTTAGCTAAACAAAAAAAAAGTTTGCTCAGCGATACATCAAACAGCCTGAACACGCTTATGACTAATGTTTTTACTAAGCACACCGATTCTTTCAAACAACTCGAATGATAATAAAAACAGTTCATAATGATTGCTATTTAATGGTCATTTTCCAATATAACAGCATACGAAGGTTTCTGAATGTTGAATTTGAGGTAACATGATGTGCTTGAATGAAAATTCCTAGAACTTAACCACTGACTCAATGATGTTTCATGGGTAAACTTTCCAGACGGAGCACCTGAACAAAAGGAGTCTCGGAGAGCGATATCGTCTCATTCGCCTCATTCAAAAAGTGTTCACAAGGACCTAATTGTTCAGGAAGAGGGCATCATGATGATTCCAGCTCACATCTCCAGGGTCCACGGTTCGGTCCTGCGCTCGGGTAATCGCACCCGAGAAAAAACAAAAAATCTCTTCAATATAGCCAAATTCACCCGTTTGTCTTCATTAGTTTGTTCATACACAAATATAAGACTATTACGCCTATTTCTAGACGTTTATTTACAAATTTCAAGCTTGATCAGTTGGATAATTGTTCTCATTATACGAGCTTGCTTATTTTAATCGTTTATCTCTAGAAAAGAGGAGCAGCATTATCTGACAATAGAATACGCTTGAGATGAGCACATACGTCGATAAATAGGTTTAACGGTCATGTGTTCGTTGCATAATGATCCTAATGAGGAATATTAGATTACAAAGCGTGGCAAGGTCGAAACATCTACTGGTAGTGCTTGAAATGGAGTGAATTGATATTATGTAATAAGTGACTATTTGTTGATGGACTATTTTAATCCCTACTGGAACAAATCCTGTATTTTAGGCTTTAAAAGGAGCACATGTTTTTAAGGAAGCGTATGCTTCGTCACCTTAAACAACACCAGATCAGTTTCGCCGCCTTCAGTTTTTTCGCGCTTATCAAGGTTACCAGCTAGTTCAACGAGCTCAGTGTTAAATCTCAATATTAACCTGTCATTAGGAGTCGTTCCATTCGGAGTTGCTTGTTTTCCCTTGTTAACTTATTTATATCATTGCTAACTCAAACAGTTCATCCTTAGTTATACACATAAACATACCCTCGCTGAGAACTTTATTAGGAACACCTGTAGCTGCACCTACTCGTTCGTGCAATTATCTAATCAGCCAATCATGTGGCAGCAGTGCAGGGGATGAAATCATGCAGACACGTTCCAGCAGATCCAACCATTAGAATGGTGGAAAAATGTGATCTCAGAGAATTCGACCGTGGGAGGATTGTTGGCGCCAGGTTTGAGTATTTCTGATATAATTGCTGATGTGGGATTTTCACACACAACAGTCTGTAGAGTTCACTCAGAATGGTGCAATAAAGAAACAAAAAACAAAACATCCAGTGTAGGCAGTTCTGCAGATAGAAACACCTTGTCGGTGAGAGAGATCGATGGGGAATGGCCAGACTGGTTTAAGCTGATAGAAAGGCTGCAGTAATTCAGATAACCACTCTGTACAATTGTGGTAGATCTCAGAATGCACATAAACCTTTAAGCGGATGGGCTACATCATCAGAAGACCACGTTAAGTTCCACTTGTCAGCCAAGAACGGAAAGCTGAGGCTGCAGTGGGTACGGGCTCAACAAAACTGGACAGGTGAAGACTGGAAAAGCGTAGCCTTGTCTGATGAAGCTCGATTTCTGCTGAGGCACACAGAAGGTGGGGTCAGAATTTGGTGCCAACAGCGTGAATCCATGGACCCAACCTGCCTTGTGGGAACAGTCCAGGCTGGTGAAGGTGGTATGGCCACAATTTACCCATCTTCTTATGGCTACTTCCAATACTTCTAAGTATGTGGAAAACTGACCATCAACCATCACACCCATATGTGGTTCTTCCCCAAACCGCAAAGTTGGAAGCACACGATTGTATAGAATGACATTACAATTTCCCTGGAAAATTGGTTCCATTGGTTCCAAACTGGAACTAAGCACGGTGGCTTAGTGGTTGGCACGTTCGCCTCACACCGCCAGGGTCGTGGGTTCGATTCCCGTTGCCCTGTGTGTGCGGAGTTTGCATGTTCTCCCCGTGATGCGGGGTTTCCTCCGGGTACTCCGGTTTCCTCCCCCAGTCCAAAGACATGCATGGTAGGCTGATTGGCATGTCTAAAGTGTCCGTAGTGTATGAATGGGTGTGTGAGTGTGTACGTGATTGTTCCCTGCGATGGATTAGCACCCTGTCCAGGGTGTACCCCGCCTTGTGCCCGATGCTTCCTGGGATAGGCTCCAGGTTCCCCTGAAAAGGATAAGCGGTATAGAAGATGGATGGAACCAATAAGCCCAAACCTGTTCCAGCATGATGATGCCCCGGTGCACACAGCGAGCTCCATGAAGATGTGGTTTGCCAAGTTTGGACCTGACCTCAACCCCACTGAACACCTTTGGGATGAACTGGAACACTGACTACACCTCAGACCTCTTCACTCAGCATCAATTCCACGATCTCACTAACGTTCTTGTAGCTGAACGGCCACGCCCCAAAATCTAGTGGAAGGCCTTCTCACAAGAGTGGGGGTTAATATAACAGCAAGGGGGAAATAAATCTGGAACGGCACATACGAGTCTTCAACAAGCACATACGAGTGTGAAGGTGTCTACAAACCTTTGCCCATATACTGTATCTCTAATTTGTTTGAAAGCTCGGTGTGCAAATGAATTCCTCCATATTAGTTATCTAACTAATCAAACCGGAATGCTAGCTAGCATTATTTCTTGTCTTTGTGTTCATGCTTGTAATAATAATGTGGATTCTGCTGTGGGAAAATGCTAAATGCAGTATTGGAACACAGCCATGGTAGTCTCCTGCTACTCCTAGTGCTTCCATCTTTGATTAATGCTTCGTCCTTGACAGAGGATTTTTTTTTTTCTTTCCTAAAACAGTCACTAATATTTACAGCATACAGAAGTGAAATCACTCTGGAAACCAGCCCTGTCCATTCTGACTGTCATGATGGCCTCAGGAACGTGTGATAGCTGTGAAAAAGAGGTGCAATTTAAAGGTGAAACCTCATTCAAACTTGTCAGATCCATTAATTGCATCATTTCCCTTTACAGTAAGGAGGAATTTGTATTACTTTAAAACCTTTAAGAGGCAAAATAAAGGAGTTGTAAACCTAAAACCTAACATAATTATAAAGATTCTGAGATACCACTGGGCCACTTTTCTTTAAACACCAATTATTTTTGGAGTTCATTTTGACCTATTAAAGCAAACATCATAGTCACTTGATCTGATGCTTTATGAAGACAATGAAGATGAACTATTAGGCTGATAACTTTTGTTTGTGATTACAGAGTCTTTAAAAAAATAAAAAAATAAAAAAATAATCTTTTTCCATGCCTTTGAAGTAAATACATTATAGACTATACAAAATTATTGAAAACCTGTATTGGAGGAGCTCAATCCGTTAAAAAAAAAAAAAGCATATTATTTTTATTACTCATTTTTAGAACATTTATTTTTCTATGTAGAAGATTTGTTTAAATAAAAAATATATAAGGTTGCCTTTTTGAGGATTTCTGAGTGTTTTAGCAACAGACGGTCCAAAGCCCAGGTCCATCTGTTGCTGTGGAGGCCATGCTAATGTTATGCTAATGCTAGCACAATGACTCATCATGTTCTGTTTTGCTTCATGAGGCAAGTGAAGTGTTTTGATCGGCCTTGTTCGAGAGCTCGTTTAAATCAGAATTAATTAGTGAAAGTGGACAGAAAGTGGCCCGAGGGCAGCGCAGTGTCTCTGCTCACCACTTCTACATTTTCTCATTATTTTTTACACGCAGCTGTTGTGTACGGCAAGTGTGGTGTATTAACCACTAATGAGCTAGCTAAAGGGAGAGAGACAGGATGTGGCACATCTATTTGTCTGTCTCATTTATCTATCTCTCTGTTGTTTTCTCTATCTGTCTGTCTCACTGATCTGTCTGTCTTATCTATCTATTTATCTGTTGTTTTCTCTGTCCATATGTCTGATTTATCTGTCTGTATGTCTCATCTATCTATCTGTCTATCTATCTGTCTCTGTCTGTTTTCTCTGTCCGTCTGTCTCATTTATCTATCTATCTGTCTGTATGTCTCATCTATCTGTCTCTGTCTGTTGTTTTCTCTGTCCGTCTGTCTCATTTATCTATCTGTCTGTTGTTTTCTGTCCGTCTGTCTCATTTATCTATCTGTCTGTATGTCTCATCTATCTATCTATCTTTCTATGTCTCTGTCTGTTGTTTTCTCTGTCTGTCTGTCTGTCTTATTTATCTGTCTGTATGTCCTATCTACCTACCTATCTATCTATCTCTCTCTGTCTGTCTGTTGATTTCTCTGTTCATATGTCTCATTTATCTATCTGTCTGTATGTCTATCTATCTATCTTAACATTTCTGGAATAAAGGTGGCTTGACGTTGGACGTTCGATATTCGCAGAAATATCAAAAATCTAAAAGGTGTGTGTCATACCTGACACGTAGATGAACAGTTTACAGTTGGATGTGTGACCGTACGTCATTCCCTTCAAATGCTATTGAGCTTTAAATAATGGTATATTTTGTGTATGGGCCCATGCATTAATACATGGCAAATTTACATGTGATTTAATAGTTTATTTTATTAAACATCAACAATCTAAGAGGTGTGCATTATACCTGACACCTAGATGAACACTTTACAGTTGGTTATATGACTGTAAGTCATTCCCTTCAAATACTGTTGAAGTTAGAATCGTGTTTAACAATGACTACGTTTACATGGACAGCAGTAATCTAATTATTGACCTTAATCTGAGTAAGATAATAATGTGATTAAGGTGTTTACATGAGTCGCTTTTAGAATATTCCTTTCATGTTCCCGTTTTACGTGTTATAGAACATAATTAGATTAACAACCCGCGTCGTTACGTCACCACGCCACGCCGTCCGACGTCCCTCCAGAATTTCACGTATCGACATACAGTTTGTCTACGTTATGGTACCGAATACAGTTTTGGGTGTTCTTCTTCTTATTTTTTTTTACGAACGCTTTAAGTGCAGTTAATTATTTGTCATGCTGTACGTGCTAACAGACAACTGCTTGAAGCGGTGTGTGTGTCCCAAATCGCGTAGTTACCGTCTATATAGTAGCCGAGATACATGTATTTTTCCCCACTACAGGCCTGTAGTAGGAAAGTATGCAATTTGGGACACAGCCGAACTCTCTTGTTCGCCGTAAAACGTAAAACTGCCGTGTGTGATCGTGTCCTGTCGCAAAATGCGGTGAAAACTCCCACACGACGTTAATATTGTGATTAAGGTGTTTACATGTCTAATGCGACTAAAACAGAAGTACTCCACTTGTCTTAATTAGATTATTGCTTACTTCGATTATGACCTTAATTATATTAAGGTAAGTAAAAATAGCTGTTTACATGGTAGTTTCTTAATTAGAGTACGGTCTTAATCGGATTGAGAGTGGATTATTGTTGTTCATGTAGACGCCGCTAATGTCGTACGTAACTTTAGAGACGGTCCCTTAATTTCCGCGAATATCGAACGTCCAACATCAAACCGACTTCATTCCAGTCTTCACATTTCTATTACTGAATCTTTCTGGAAGAGTTCATATTCTGCGTCTCTGCGGGTTTTTGGGTCTGATATCAGAATAACTGGCAACACTAATCAAGCAGCACGTGTTTAAACAAGCAGTCAGGAGTGAACGAACAGGTAAAAAAAAAAAACCCTCCATGTTTTATTAAATATATATTCCTCAAATAATCCCAAACTCTCGGTTTAAAACACGTCAGAAGCGGAGCGTCGCTTTATTTAGCTAGGCACGCGCACAGTATTTGTTTATTTATTTATTTTATATGAATAAACCTAGCGCGTTTGGTTGCTAATTCAAGCTTAGCTCACTCCGCTTCTTCTGAACTTCAGCATATTTTGTTTTTTTTATTATTATTATTTTGTTTTGTGATTAGTTGAAACAGTTCGTCGCGTTTTAAACACGACTCCACTTTAAATAAAGCGTGTAAAATAAAACGATAACGTAAACCCTGACGATAACAAGCTAACTCGCTAGCTAGCATTAGCATGCTCGGCGCTTAGCAACAAGCCGACCAGCTAGAGAAAATAAAAAGTCCCATCGATAGCATTGATTTATTAGTCATTTGAAAACTATTTCTAATCCAAAACGACGTTTCTAGCTGTGTTTTAGTAATATTGTAAATTGATTCAAATCATGCTAGATGAGTATTTATAAAGCGGCGCAGCAAATTTGCACCTTTTTGTTTGAATAAAATGTGAACCCCTCCCCCCAGTTATTCAGCCACTGTACAAACTCATATTTGCACCCTGAATGTCTTATCCTTCATGCAAAATATATTCTGCTTTTTCAAATTTACAGAGCTAGTGAGTCTGACACTCCTTTCTCCTTTCCTGTGTAAGTACTCCACACTGCCATTTCATTAATTATACATTGTCAAGGCATAAAATGTTGAAATAACGTTGAATAAAATGTGAAATATCTCCCCTCTCCTTACATAATGCACTAGCTGGGATATAAAATAAAGCTGTGTGTAAGGAATACGACTGAAAATGGAAAATCTCCATAATATAGTCCTAATTACCACAGTTCTTGATTCTGATTGGTCAGAAGGTGTTCCTATAGAAAATGAATCGACGCTCAGGTCGTGACTCCGCCCGCAAGTTTCTATTAACGTAATAACGAATGTCTGCTAATTCACAGAGACGCTCGTAAACAAATTTAAAAAAAAATTAAAAATGGAAGGAGTCTCCGGTGTCGGCACTTTACGACTCTCGGACGTAAAGCTGGAACTTTACATTTTACGTCACAGGAAAGTCTTCAGGATGGACGAGTTTGTGCCTCGGGGTTTCTCCTTAACATGACCAGCTTTGTTTTCTTTTTTTTTTTGTCTTATTAGCTAAGAGAGAGCGAGAAATTAGAGGCTGGTGAAGGAAGGAAGGAAGGAACGGCTGTGTTTATAACTGCTGTAACGTAAGTGAGAAAAGGAAATTTGTTTCATGGGTGTTCCAGAACAAAATGTAACTACATAAACAGGTAAAAGTATGAGGAGTTGCCGTGTAGTAATAATAATAATAATAATAATAATAAGTAATTGTTGGTAAATTGCTGTTGTATATTGTAAATTAAAACACTTTGGGATGTGCTGTATAGGAAAATAATCATTATTCTCATGCAATATAACAGCACGCCTTATGTTTGTTTTTTTTTTTATATTCCCCATGTAAAGCTTTTCATGAACAGGGTTGCCAGGTCTCAGGAAAAGTTCCAGCGCAAATAAAATAAAATAAAATAAAATGCACAAAAGTATCTCAAAACAGTTGGGCCATCCAACTCCCAACTATCTACTCCATAATCTGTTCAATCTTTGAATTTTTTAAAAAAAAATTTTTGCAGTTATATCTTACAGCAGAAACGCTTCTGTACATCGTCGCTACACTGCACTTTGTTTGTGGAAATTCATTGCGTTTACTCTTAAACTGAGACCCAAAAAAACTCCACCTAATGCACTCCAACCTTGGAGAGAAAACGTTTTATTGGCCTCAAAAAACCATGACCACGTCATGTAATATACTCGTTGTTTATACTGCAGTTATATCACGTGGAACATTTGAGAAGAACTTTAGTGCTTGTTCTCGCTTACGTTAAAGCAGCTATAAATAGTTGCTCCTTCACCACCCTCTCTGTATTTCCTCTCCAAGTTCACGAGATCAAAAAACGAACGCGGTTTTTCATGTTTCCAAGAAAGCGTAAACTCCTCTGTTTCTGACGGTTTCAGAAAACTTACTTCTGACTGTTGCAAAGCTCTGAAACTGGAGACTCCTTCCATGTTAGATGTTTACTCCTTAGAGAAAACCCACAATGCCGACATCTGTCCTACGAGTCCCTGTGCGTGAGCCGTTACTATAGAAACGGTAACGTATTGGAGCAGGCGCATTAATATAAACTCTGTTTCTGTTTATCACGCTGAAATGGACTTGATGTTCAGAGTGTAAAAGGATGTACGGGGACATGTCTGTCTCCGTCTGTAGCTTTGGTGTTGGATGTTTCGTGGATCAGATGTCTGTTTTCAAAATGTCTGACTGCAAAAGTGTGCGTCTTAGAATAGACTGCAGACCTCAGGAGGCTTTTAGCAGGTAATTCAGCCCAATACAGGGTCAAGCAGACTTCAGCTAATAACCTCGCACCTTCTCCTCTTCTCACCCTCCGTCTCATCTACATCTACACATCCGCTCCCCGTGACTCAGCAGGTACCGCTCCCCCCCCCCCCCCCCCCCAGAGCTTTCCACTGACACAGATGAAATGTTTCACGTTCGGTTTAGGGCATGTGAAACCTCTCTTGCTCACACTCTCTCTCTCGCTCGCTCACACTCTCTCTCTCTCGCTCGCTCACACTCTCTCTCTCTCGCTCGCTCACACTCTCTCTCTCTCGCTCGCTCACACTCTCTCTCTCTCGCTCGCTCACACTCTCTCTCTCTCGCTCGCTCACACTCTCTCTCGCGCGCTCTCTCTCTCTCTCTCTTTTGCGCTCTCTCTCTCTCTCTCTTTTGCGCTCTCTCTCTCTCTCTTTTGCGCTCTCTCTCTTTTGCGCTCTCTCTCTCTCTCTTTTGCGCGCTCTCTCTCTCTCTTTCGCACGCTCTCTCTTTCGCTCTCTCTCTCTCTTTCGCTCACTCACACTCACTCACACTCGCTCGCTCGCTCTGTCTCTCGCTCGCTCACACGCTCGCTCGCTCACACGCTCTTTCACTCTCTCTCTCACGCACTCTCGCTCTCACGCACTCTCGCACACTCTCTCGCTCTCTCTCACACACACTCTCTCTCACTCTCGCTCGCTCGCTCGCTCGCTCTCACTCACTCACACTCTCGCTCGCTCTCTCACTCACACACTCTTGCTCTCTCACTCTTTCACTCTCTCTCTGTCTCTCTCTGATCTCACAGCAGGTCTGCCAATTAATTTTGCACAAAATGGCATTATAAGCGAGCAGGGCTGTAAAATATTTCAGTGGATTTGTTTTGGGCTTTAGGGGACCACAATTGCATTTTACAGGACAGTTCCAGCGTTATGGATATCAAATGAACTCGTATTGACTTTGTAAAATACACAGATGAGCCATAACATTCTTCCATTGCTCCACGGTCCAGTTCTGATGCTCACGTGCCGACTGTAGGAGCTTTCGCTGGTGGATAGGGATCAGCATGGGCACTCTGATCGCTCTGCAGCTATGGAGCAAGCTGCGACGCACTGTGTTCTGACTTTGTGCTAGAGTAGCTCTTCTGTGGATTCAGACCTTCGCAGCCAATGAGCCTTGGCCGTCCATGACCCTGTCTCCGGTTCACCGGTTGTCCTTCCTTGGACCACTTTTGGTAGGTACTAACCACTGCATACCGGGAACACCCAACAAGACCTGCTGTTTTGGAGACGCTCCGACCCAGTCGTCCAACCATCACGATCTGGCCCTTGTCAAAGTCGCTCAGATCCTTACACTCGCCCATTTTTCCTGCTTCCAACACGTCAACTTTGAGAACTGACTGTTCACCTGCTGCTTAATATCTCCCACCCCTTAACAGGTACCACTGTAACGAGATAATCAATGTTATTCATGTTACCTGTCAGTGGTTTTAATCTTATGTACATGTAACAGAAAAATAGCAGTTTATTAGCGACATGGGTGTTACACAGACAGATTTTGGAGACACGTCACATTTTAACCTTGGCTGTGGCATTATTTTGTTCTGATGCCTTTTCTTTATACAACATTTAACTCTGTAGTACCGATTGTGAAAAAAACAGTTTCATAAAATGGTAGCATGAGTCAGTATTTGAAAAATGAAGTATACACAACAAATTGGAACTGTATTCTCATCTGAATCAACTCTGGGGGGGGGAACCTTCACCCGTCACGTGCAGGTCGTCCTTTTCCGACATTTTTAACATATAACACTGACTGCGTTTACACGGACAGCAGTAATCTAATTACGGACCTTATTCTGAATAAGACAGTATTCTGATTAAGGTGTTTACATGAGTCGCTTTTAGAATATTCCTTTCATGTTCCCGTTTTACGTGTTATAGAACATAGATGGATTAACGTCACACGTCATTACGTCCCCGCGCCGTCCGACGTCCCTCCAGAATTTCACGTATCGACATACAGTTGGTCTTCGTTATGGAACCGTATACAGTTTTGGGTGTTTTTATTTTTAATTTTACGAAAGCTTCAAGCGCAGTTCATTATTTGTCATACTGTACGTGCAAATAGACGACTGCTTGAAGCCGTGGGCTGCGTCCCAAACCGCGTACTTACCTACTGTATAGTAGCTGAGATACGTGTATTTCTCCTACTATATAGTAGGTAAGTACGCGGTTTGGGACGCAGCCGTGCTCTCTTGTTTGCCGTCAAGCGGTTGAGCGCTGCCGTGTGTGTACGTGTCCTGTCGCACAATGCGGTGAAAACTCTCACACGACGTTAATAGTGCGGTTAAGGTGTGTACGTGTCTGTAACGCACGTCCATAATGCGACTAAAACAGGAGTACTCCACACGTCTTAATTCCGTTTGTGTTTACTTCGAGTATGACTTTAATCAGATTAAGGTCATCAGAAATCGCCGTTTACATGCTAGTCTTAAACGGGTTCATATCGGGTTATTTTTGTCCGTGTAGATGTACCGAGTGTATTATACAGTGTCAGAATCCACATGAACAACTCTCTTTAAGAGAAACTGAACATGATGTAATTGAAAGGCGTGTTCAGAGGTGCCAAAATCTCCGGTCTGCTAGTGGTGCTGGAAGTTTGTGTCTTGTCCTGCACAGAGCCCTGACCTCAACCCCACTGAACACATTTGGGATGGTCTGGAACACTGGACTGCAACCCAGACCTCCTTATCAACTTGTTTTTTTTTTGTTTGTTTTTGTGGTAAATGTTAAATTATCCCTACCTGCTAGAATGTCCTTGCTAGCGATGTTTGCTCCTCTACTGGCACAAAACTACTGATCGACTACATTTGGGGTAAAAGGGAATTGTAAATGACACGAATGGTTGTTCCTTTAAACCTATCTTTCGTACATCAGATTGTTGATCGTGTATTGAAATGTGCATTGTATCCTCTTGGAAGCTAATAAGTATGAATTTAAAATCCCAATTTTTTTTCCATCCCATAATCATAAATTGGATTTATTTATTTGTTTGTTTGTTTGTTTTGCAGTGGCAGGCCACGCATATCGTTTCCCCTGTAAGACGTCTGTACGTGTATTGCTCTGATTAAGTGATTTTAATTTAAGGCCGGTTCATTATTTAAGGCGGCGCTAATAATAAATTCGATAGACTCTTTTTGTCTTCCTCTTTTGCACGAGTTTACCGTAATCCCGTCGCTAATAAAGCGACCTTTCATTAAACAGTGTTAGAAAATGTGTTGCGTAGGATTAACATTTCTCTTCAGGCATTTTCCGGAATTTTCTGTCATCTCAGTCGATTTCTGACTCAAGGCACCGTGTCGCCGTTCGCCCCGAGAACTACGTTTTTAATCAGCTTGGCAAGTTGCCATGGAAACTACTCAGTGTGTGTGAGAGAGCGAGAGAGCGAGCAGCAGGGTGTGTGCTTGTGAGAAAGAGGTTTCTTTTGTTTGTTTGAGGGTTCAGCTGTGCTGAGAGTGCAGCGCTCTGTGTTTTTTATTCTAACTCGTACTGTACATAAAGCACAGAGCCTTACACGTGTGACGGCGTTTTCTTCGCCTTCGGAATCCGTCGCCGATGACTACGGTCGGTCTCTAATAGAAACTGTAATCAACGTGGTGTAAGAGGAGTACGACACTCCAGGACGTGCTGTTCTCAGTGATTATTTTTCAATAACAGTATGCGCCCAAGTGGTACACCCCCCCCCCCCCCTTCCTCGAACCCAGAAACCTTGAACCCCTTTGAACAGATTATAAGTGACAATAACCTAAAGTGTGTATACAATGTCACGTTTATTTATAAATAAATAAATAAATAAATAAAACTTTTGTCCCTCCCAAAAACACTAAGGTTTCGGAGTGTGTGAAGGCGTACGCCCGGTAGGGTTCCTACTGATAAGCTTCTTGCGTGTTATCTTTTTGGACACACTCGCTGTTTTGAGGTGACGGTCTATACTCGACGTGGAGAAAGTGGACAGGCTTTTTTTTTTTTTTTTTTAATTTTTGTAAGTAACATTTACTTCTTTCCAAATGTTCCACTTCTAAATATTCCCTGCTAGTCAGAATTCCTCATATTGGCATTTCTTTCCACATCTGGATTAATAACTGTGGATTTGTGACCGGTAAGATGTTTTGCGTACATATGATTTACCACCTGTGTTTGTACGTGTCGTGCTGTTGAGCTGAGAGAGAGAGAGAGAGAGGGGGGATATAAACGAGACTCACAGTTGAAGGTCTTCAGGTTAGTGACTGCGTGCCTGGGTATGGAAGGAACATTTTGTAGTAAAGCGTGGGTGTGTGTGTGTACTGCTTCAAGGTTACTCCAGAGAACTGTGAGAAATGTGCGCAGATGGATTCTACAGTGGTGTAATCGTATCGTATAATTTCTCTGTGCGTGTGTAGGTAAGGTGGAGGAGAGCGGCGTGGTGGAGATGGAGCTCCCCGTGCCCATGAACATTCGGATCAGCAACATCACCTGCGACTCCTTTAAGATCTGCTGGGACATGGACCCTCGCACCAAAGAGAAGATCACGCACTACTTCATCGACCTGAACAAGAAGGAGAACAAGAACTCCAACAAGTTCAAACACAAGGTGCGAGGCATGTTTTAATCACGGCCACGCTGACGTGTTAAGAGAGATCCGAGCTACACACGTGCCAAATAAACGCTCAAAACACTACATGGTGTTCTTACGCTCAGCGAGTCCCATTACAGCTTCCGTACTACTACTTAAATATGGGGACGGTTCCGAGCATTCGGACTCGGCTCGCGAACGTGCTTAATTTGGTTTCCTGATTATAAAAGGTTCCTGCACGTAGTTTAATACCACTGAGGTTGCAGGATTTTCCTTTCAGCGGCGTTTCGACCACCACACATAATATTCATATAAGCGTTATAGTACATTAAGACCAACTGTCACGGTCAGGATGGAGTGTGTTTATATTTTTGTGTGTATTTACATGGTCCAAAGCGAGATTCAGGGTGTGGCTGTAATTCGAGATGTCCGATCCAGATCCTGGGTATCGGATCACTAACTTCAGAAGATGTATATCGGATCACTGACATCAGAAACACTAACACCACGTTTAAATCTTTCTGTGAGGGATTAGTGCCGTACGATGTTTCTTGGCACGGACAGAACATCATTCTGTGTAACGTGATTCCTCTGTAGTCCTTCATTATGAATTTCTCCTCCCTTGTATGTATTTAGGACGTGCCCACTAAACTGGTTGCCAAGGCCGTGCCGTTGCCGATGACGGTGCGAGGCCATTGGTTCCTGAGCCCGAGAACCGAGTACACGGTCGCCGTGCAAACCGCATCCAAGCAGGGCGATGGAGACTACGCCGTGTCTGAATGGAGCGATATTGTGGAGTTCTGCACTGCAGGTAATCCACATTAAAATGTGTTCGGCTTAAGGTACGCTCACGGGTACAGCTATTTTCATTGCTGCAAGTCGCCAGTAGGCAGGCGTTCCTACTACTGGTCGTCATAGTAACGTTATCAGTGAGTGATCACTTTTGATAACAAAACCAAAACCGCTAAAATGAAACATTCCGGAGGAAGAGCGTTCGTATATAAAAGTCAGCAGTGTATATATGCATCATATCCTACGAGATGAAGGAGAAGCAGTGTGAGTCGTCTGCCGCGCGGCCATCTCTCTGCTGTCTGCACTCCCGTTCATAGTCGCTGTACCAAGTCGCTCCAAATTTGCAAGTTATACTTTCCTCAACGCGTCGCGTCACCCGTCTTGCTATTTCCTACAATTAGGAGTTTATATCTCGCAATTCTGACTTTATTTTCCTCGCAATTTCCACTTGACCATTTAGTGAGTTGCAGAGAACGCTCCGACAAAGCATCAGCCATCAGTATAGACAGGCTATATACGGTAAGAACAAAACTCATCAGCTAGTCACGACAAGGAAAACCAGACGCACTAGAAGTTAGTCAGATTTCAGGACGTCTAAATTGTGAGAAACATAAAGTCCGAGGTGCACGAGTCCGTGTATGAGCCGTTACTATAGAAACGATAATGTATTAGAAGGAGCGCATTAATATCACGTCATTAATACATCAGAACTGCTGTTCTAGGAAATCCTATTTGAGAATTCACATTTTACTTCATACACTATGAGAATTTTCTATAAATACTTCTAGCAAATATGAAATTTGATTTGACATCAACCGAGAGACGTCCGGTGTCTGAATTTGGTCCGTTACTTTTCGACGAGGCTGATGCATTGAACACGTAAGGTGACTCTTATGGCTACCGGTTTAGCATTGTGTCCCCAAACAAGATTCCTACAGAATGAGTCTTAAAAATAATTAAACGCTCAAATCAAATCCAATTAGAGTTACATTCTCGTTCAAATTACTTTTAACATACAACTCTGCCATGCTTTTCTCAGTGTGTGATGCCAAAGATTTTTTTTTACTGCAATGAACTATTTGTCCATTTATTTTTACATATATACATAACCGATCCAACTGCGTCTCTGTTTTTAATTATATAGATTACTCCCCTGTGCATCTGACTCAGCTGCTCCAGAAGGCTGAGGTCATCGCTGGCAGGATGCTCCCCTTCTCCGTCTTCTACCGCAATCAGAACCAAGAGTACTTCGACTACTGCAGGTCAGGGACGGGTACCATAAATCACACACTCGAAGTTAAACCACAGTACACTGATCCCGTAAAAACTCCTTGCTGTACTCTTAGTAATACACTAAGGCAGGTAAAAATAAAAAAAGTGACGTATGGAGGAAGAATATATAACTCTGTCCATATATATTAGACTTTAGACTGAAAGGAAGGAGGAAAGTAATAGGGATGCATTTTAAAAAAAAAATTTAAAAAAAAGGTGTAGTTTTAAATTGGATCATATATAAGGCAGCAAGCAGGCTGGGTTTTTACAGTTATCATCATGGTGAGAATTTTCTGTATATAATAATAGTGAATCGCTTCATAAGAATCGGTGGTCAAACCACTTCAGTGGGGTTTTTATTTTCTGTGGAAAAGTCTAATACATGATCAGTTAAAAATCTGGGAATTAAAAGCATCTTTTAAGGTTTGATTAACAACCGGAATGTTTTCTTTCTTTCAATTTTATATTTAAAGTTTTTATATAACTTGTATTTTTATCGTGGAATCTCACACAATACATATAAAAGAAAGCACAAAGAGAAATACAAAAATACACACACATACATATACATAGAGTGCCGTCGACTAATGTTGGCACCCTTGGCAAATATGAGCAAAGAAGGGTGTGAAAAATTGTCTTTACTGTTTAACCTTTTGATCTTTTGTTCAAACAATTCACAAAAATACTCCGCTCTCATGGATAACAAATAATCGCAAGCACAACACAGGTTTATCAAAAAACAATTTAAAAAAATCTTTGTTTAATATAGGTGTGCAACAATTATTGGAACCCTTTGAATTCATATGAGAAAAATATATTTGAAGTGTATTCCCACTGATATCCCCCCCCCCCCCCCTTTTTTTTTTTTTTTTTTTTTTTTTTTTTTTTTTTTTTTTTTTTTTAAGTACACCTGGGTGACTAGGAACAGGAAATTGTTCAATCATGACGTACAGGGGTATAAATATGAGGTAACACGCAGGCCAAATTCCCTTAGTCATTCATATAATGGGAAGTGTCTATAAGAAAATAGCAGAAGCATTGAAAATGCCCATTTCCATAATCAGGGCAATAATTAAGAAGTTCCAGTCAACTGGAAATGTTATGAATCAACCTGGAATTGGACGTGTGTCTATATCGTCTCAACGCACTGTGAAGAGGACGGTTCGAGTGGATAAAAAATCTCCAAGGATCACAGCTGGAGAATTGTAGAAGTTAGATGCATCTTGGGGTCAAAAAGTGTCCAAAACTACACTCTGAAGTCACCTACATCACCACAAGTTGTTTGGAAGGGTTTCAAGAAAAAAGCCTCTACTCTCATCCAAAAACAAACTCGAGCGTCTTCAGTTTGCCAGACTCTACTGGAACTTCAAATGGGATCGGGTTCTACGGTCAGATTAAACCAAAATAGAGCTTTTTGGTAATAAACACCAGAGGTGGGTTTGGTGCACACAGAGAGGTAGCCATATGGAAAAGTACCTCATGCCCACGGTTAAATATGATGGAGGATCTTTAATGTTTTGGGGCTGTTTTTCTGCCAGAGGGCCTGGACATTTTGTTAGGATACATGGCATCATGGACTCTATCAAATATCAACAGATATTAAATGAAAACCTGACTGCCTCTGCCAGAAAGCTGAAAATGGGCCGTGGTTGGATCTTCCAGCAGGACGATGATCCAAAACATCATCAAAATCAACACAAAAATCATTAACTGACCAAAAAATCAGCCAAAAATGTACGATTTTACTGCGGCTTTTTTCAAAATTGTTGGTGCAACTGAGTTTTTTTTGTGGGTTTTTTTTTTTTTTTTTTTTGGAGGAAATCTACTTGAATTGGCGGAATCGCAATTGCACAGAATAGCTTTGCACGGTCTTTCTCAGGGATGTTTGTTGGTAAACGAGACCTTTTAGCTCTACTTATAAATCGAAGAGGGCTTTGAACGAATGCGTGCTGTGACGACGCTACATGACGCGTCTTGGCCCAAATCTGCGGGTATTTTGAAAAATTGCAAGCTCCTCCGAAGATTGCGGCGTTTGCTTGATTTGCGTTCGCAAAATCCTGGAGGGAATGTATTACAATAATTACACGGGAAAACAGAACGCAGTTGTTCTTCAGGTGACTCGGACGGTCAGCAAGAACATTCAGGTGGAGACTCCATGATGGTTTTTGCTTTTAATGTTTCCATAAATATTGCTTGATGTGACGTTAAAAAGCCCTGTCCCATGTTTGGGAGTGGTCCTGAAGGCAGGTGTGTGTGTGTGTGTGTGTGTAACAAGATCTGGAGAGAGCAGTGACTATTCACAAAAACTCGTATAACGTATATAATATTTAATGTTTCATATGGGGGGGATTAATAAAATAAACAAATCCACTAAAATGGGTTTTGAGTTTTTAAAAGAAATCTCTTTCTGTCTCTGTTTCAGTAACGCGCAGGGCGGCCGGATGCTCCCCTCAGTGAAGGACAACAGCGGAAGTCACGGCTCTCCGCTTAGCGGCAAGCTCGAGGGCATCTTCTTCAGCTGCAACACGGAGTTTAACACAGGTGAGCCACCGCAGGACTCTCCGTACGGCCGCTACCGCTTCCAGATCAGCGCCGAGGAGCTGTTTGGGCCCGACACGCGGATCTACTTCGGCGACTTTTACTGCATGTACACGGCGTACCACTACGTCATCCTGGTTCTGGCGCCGCGCGGCTCGCCCGGAGACACCTACTGCAGCGAGAGGCTGCCCGAGCTGGACGCCACCGACAACCGCTTCCTGACCCGCGTGTGCGCTGAAGACGGGCGCGTGGAGTTCCGCCACGCGCAGGACGTCATCCTGGAGATTATCTACACCGAGCCTGTAGAGCTGACCCGTGGCAGCGTGGCCCAGATCAGCGGCCATCAGCTGATGAGTCTGTCCACCATCAACGCCAAGAAGGACCCGAGCTGCAAGACGTGCAACATTAGCGTGGGGCGCTAACACCCCACCGGCCAGGACTTCCTGACCGACTGTGTCCGATCCACATATCACACAATTGAAAGACACGAATATTAGCATGTACGCTAGCGCAATCCACAAATCCTCAAGACCTGCAAACATTAGCTTGGGATGTTAGCGCTTGTAGACAAACCGCCAGCTAACACTCGCGCAAACCGAGCTGTCTCCAAATCTCCAGAACTCCAATGTCAGCATGCGTTACTACAGTAACGTGTGGGGTGCCAACACTTCCACTCAAACTCAGTCTGGACCTGCAACATCAGCATATCACGCTAACTCCGGCGCAAAACACGAACTCGACTAACCACTCCTTAGATCCTACGCCAACAACTAAAGAAAACGTCACGGCTCCAGAAGAATTCGGAAACTGTGAAACCGCTCAGTCCTCCGTGCTGTTGGTCTCCATCACCACGGTGACACGAGCTTACGGCCCCAAAAGAAGCAAAAAAAAAGACGTCTCCTGTCCTCTCCGCTGCATACTTTTTGGACAAAGAAACATTCCTGCATCTGTAGTGTGTAAAGATTACCACAGGCAGGAAGTTCATCACGATTTCCTTTACTGATTTCCTCTTCGCTCAGAATGACCAGAAGTCTCGGAGCAGCTCCCGAGTTCGTGGAGATGATCTACTCAACGTGTTTCGTATAAACGTTTCATTGCCGGGGTTCGTTCCGAGACGGACGAATGCTCATCCGTGAATGCTCGAATCTGATTGGTCAGAAGGTGTGCGGTATTTTCGTGTAAGAACGATAGGTTAATATCGACGCGCTTATTGCGATAATACGTTATCGTCTCCATGGTAACAGCACGTACACAGGGACTTGTATGGCGGCCGCTCCGTATAACCCGAGTCTAATAATAAACAGATTTAAAAACAGGTTGGGGTTGTTGTTTAGCAAAGGGAGTCTCGGGTTATGTGTTCTGTTTTCTCCGTAAGTGTGTGTGTGAGAGAGAGAGAGAGATTCTGGTGAGAGGATGCTTGTTTATTGTATTGTAACGTGAACAGGACGTCCCATAACATTAAATCTAAACCGCTGTATCTATTTTCCTGTAACCGCACGGTCTGTGGTGTGTTATTCCTTACTTACTGGAAAGAGTAAATCAACCACATTCCTTTGTACTCCATTCCTCCGCTGTTGGGAATTTGGACAAGTAAAGAGTGAAACACTTCAGAGCGTGCCGTTAAAATAAAACGCTCAAGGACGTAAAACTTGAGTTGCTGTTACCACGCAGGATTTATTTTTTATTAATTAAAGAACCACACGTCATACTTATCCGTCTAGAGTTACAGTTAATAACTTGTTTCGTGGACGTTCCAAGACATCTCTTGCGTCACAGCAGCTAGAAACAGTCTAACCCTCGGCAGCCTCTCCGTTCTTCCTTTCTCGCTCTTAAAATAAGACGGGAAGAAAAAAAAAAACCCACGCAGCTTTTCATGTTACCGAGAAACCGCAAACCTGCTTTTACAGCTTGACCTCTGGCAACGGAGACTCCTTCCAAACACGCTAAATAAACCTTCACCGTGTTGAGCGTCCATCATCCAAGTCCCTGTGTACGCGGTTGCTACTGATACGATAACGTTACTGGAACGAGTGAATTACAGCTGGGATTACTGTCATTCATTGGTTCATTAAGTCCTTCTGACCAATCAGATTTGAGAATTCAACACCGCTGTGGTGTAGAAAGCTGAAGGGGGGGGGGGGGGGAAACATTAAGGTTAAGGCTTTCTGTCATCACATTTACACTGAATTATATACTCGCATATTTTGAACGTTTATCGACGGGAAACTTGGATCTTTATCGTAACCGAGTAAAACATGCCGAACTTCTTGCCTGTGTAATCTCACATGCAGTACAGTACGCTACACGCAGAGTGGATTAGATCAGGTTAAAAACCGCTGGAGTGTTCCTTTAAACGAAATCAAAAGTCCTCAGTTCACTTTTCCGCACCAACACGGCTGAGGGTTTTGCCGAAGACCGAGCGTGACCGTTACTCCAGGGCTAAAACTTCTATCCGGTGGATCCGTGGCTGGGCGATACGACACGAATATCATATCACGATACTCCAGGACGTTTCTACGCTACGCGATACATGTCACGATTATATATAGCTCGGTGAACGAACTGTCCGCAAAACAGTAGTAAGATAAACAAACGTTAAACTGAGTGTGACGATATTTCATTTTTCTTCAATGCCTACAAACTTAAAAATGAATAAAAAGTCAAATCAACAGCTTCCATTCCGTACCGTTTGATCTGTCATTTAAAAAAAAAAAAATTAATAAATATATAAATCACGAGACACCAATGATATTTCAGAAAAGTGTATCTTGTAATCATTTATCAAGATATTGACGTTATAATCGATATTTATCGCCCAGCCCTAGGTGGCGCTGAAACATGGATTAACCTCGGTGCGGGAGAAGCTCACTCGCGCCGAAAATATCCAACAAGTGAAAAGAAAAACGTTCCTGAAGAAGAGAGAGAGTCCAGCTTTCCTTTCCACAGACGCGTCCTTTATTTCGAGCGTCAGTTTATTCACTGACTTTCATTTTTTTTTTTTAATAGAGACTAGTTTATTTTTTGCACAGTAATCTCATCGCAGGTCTCCTTTAACCAGTCCTCACTTTTTATTCGGTTTATGTTGGTTTTTTTTTTGGAAAGCTCAGCATGTGTATTTGTGCATTAGCGTCTGTGCGCGCGCGCGCGTGTGTGTGCGCGTGTGCTTGTGTGTGAGAGATGATGTGTGCTAGCCGGCCGTGATTATTGCGCATGTTCATAGTGAAACGTGTTTGACTTACTTACTTTTGCACACCCTCGAAACTGTGCTCTTGTATGCCAAAGGTCATACGGTGAGGAGGAAAAAAAGAAAAGAAAAAAGAAGAATAAAAAACACGATTAACTTTCCGTAATGGACGAAATCGATCCGTCGGGTTGCTAGAGACTGAAGAAAGTGAATATCGACGCGAACGAGTGAGATAGCGATGAAAAATGTTGCCAGATCTTCTCACGAACAAGCAAAAAAAAAAAAAAATGTGTAAAATGTCGTCTCACAAATATGTAACAAAATCGGTGGAATCCAGCCTTAACTGTACAGTCTTTATTATTATTATTATTATTATTATTATTATTATTATTGATGTAACTGATCAAAACTCAGCTTGGTGAAACATGGCACTGCGCTCACTAGAAGTCCCAGTACGTACAATATTGCCCACAATCCTCTAAGAGAAACAGCCAAGATGTCATGACCACACACGTTAGGAAACTAATCAGCGCTTCGGGGCGGAAACGGACTCGAACACACCTTTAATCAAATTCACGTGACGGTACGTGGGCTAGAGAGAGCGTCGTCATGTCCTCGTTTAATCCTCTCTCGACCTGTTCTCACTGTGAAATTTGTCCATCTAGCCTCCGGGTTAAACAAACACGAACCCTGCGACTGAATATAAAGTGCTAGGTTTTAATACGAAGGTGCACGAGTTTGCCATTTTTTGAATTATTACACAACGATTTAGTGATTTAAAATAATCACCTGACTGTCAACTGATCGCTTTTCCTAAAATAAAAACGATTATACGTACGGCACGTGATTCAGTCCCTACACACGTCCACGTGGCTCACCAGGAAAGTATGTGAGATCCGACACGTGTGTGTGTGTGTCAGATTGCGATTCTAACTCTGGCTGCTTTGAGGTTGTGTGGTGTTTTTCCCAGCATCCCTTTCAGCAGCCTCAGTCTGTCCTTCAGAAAGTTGTAGCGGTCGTATTCCTCCGCCATGACCAGACGGTCCTCTCTCTGTGCACGCCTTTAAAAACACACACACACACACACACACACACACAAGAAGGAAGAGATATGAAATGGCGCTCATCTCCGGCACCTGACGTCTCCCTGCTACTGCCTTATACTCCGATAGCTGTGTACAGTGACGACTCTGACCGAACCTTTAAACACCGTGTACATATGTGTACAGGGAAAACAAGCAGCTCTGTCTCTCTCAGACTTTCAGACTAAGCTTCTCTCTCACTGTTTGTGTGGAGAGGCTTCACACACACACACACACACTCACACACACACACACACACACTACACACTGCTGTATCCTTTTGGCAGCTGCTGCTGTCAAAGTTTTTTTTTTTCTTCCCTGTTCTGAGTTTCATGTCTTTCTGAGAACCAACTGTGACTGTTCAATAAAGCTCTGTGTGAATAACAGCAGCCTCATGTACCGTGTGTGTGTGTGTGTGTGTGTGTGTGTGTGTGTGTGTGTGTGTGTGTGTGTGTGTGTGTGTGTGTACCTGCCATTCTTTATGAGAAAGTTCTTCTCGTACTCTTTGAGAAGTGTTCTCAGTTGCCGTTTCTCCATCCTTGTCTGTTTCAGCTGCCTCCACAGCTCCACCCTGCACACACACACACACACATTATTGCACTGCACTACTTAAAGGTGCATTGGGTTAGAGTTTGAATGATTCCCACCCATGTCACGAAGCTCCGCCCACAGGATCTTTCCAGAGCCATATCTCCCAGAGTCATATCTCCCTGCAGCTCTCGCCTGGTTTCATACTGAAGCTAAGCAGGGTTGAGCCTGGCCAGTACCTGGATGGGAGACCTCCTGGGGAAAACTAAGGTTGCTGCTGGAAGTGGTATTAGTGAGGCCAGCAGGGGGCGCTCACACTGTGGTCTGTGTGAATCCTAACGCCCCAGTGTAGTGACGAGGACACTATACTGTAAAAACAGCACCGTCTTTCAGATGAGACGTTAAACCGAGGTCCTGATTCTCTGTGGTCGTTAAACATCCCAGGACACTTATCGTAAAAGAGTAGAGGTATAACCCCGGCGTCCTGCCGAAATTCCCCTCATAGCCCCCTAATAATCTCCATCCCTTAATCGGCTACATCACTCTCCTCTCCTCTCCACTAATTCATAGTGTGGTGTGTGTGTTCTGGAGCACTATGGCTGCCATCACATCATCCATGTGGACGCTACACACTAGTGGTACTATGTAAAGCACTTTAGAAGAGTGCTATATAAATGTAAGGAATTATTATTATTATTATTATCCATACAGTGTCTATAAAATGACTATATAAATGACTTTTTTTTTTTTTTTTGCGAAGGCCTTGGCTTAATCCTATTTTTTTGCCACGGTTTTCTTGTGATTTTCTACATCTCATCCAGGTTATTTATTCATTAGTTAAGTAAA